>NW_017670874.1:273086-287095 GCF_001879085.1 Nicotiana attenuata
ATATATATATATATATATATATATATATATATATATATACACTCTATTATTGCGAAACTTTTAAGTTTAAATTTTGCATTTTAACACATTATAACAGGTTAGATTCAGTTACACTAATAGTGTAATTTTTTTATGTCATCAATTTATATGGATATAACTTAAACTCTTATTATATTTGACTGTCGCTCATGTTTTGTTTCGTAAGATATATAAGCCGGTAAATTTTGTTTTACTATTTTCTGATTCTTTTTCCTTTTCTCAACTCTATCTAAAAGCCTCAATTAAATTCTTCACTTTATTTTATGATTGTCGATCTTTTACAAGGTGGTGAGCCAGGAGCAGCTTGCTGCAGTGGGGTGAAAAACTTGAAAGGAATGGCTGCAACCACAGATGATAGAAGGACAGCTTGTAACTGTGTTAAGGCAGCAGCCAACCGTTACACAAACCTTAAAGATGATGCTGCTCAGGCTCTTGCTTCTAAGTGTGGTGTCGCCATGGACATCCCCGTCTCCAAGACCATCAATTGTGATGCGTAAGTTCTATGCACTGAAACTATAAAAAAATATTTAGACCATCAATTTATTAAAAGCAATTACTACAAGTTACGTAAACCTTCTTAATTATAATTATGGGTAACTTGACTTTATAAAAGTTTGTTATGCTATAAATGTTTATAAGTTAAGTCCTTTATAAATTTTTTTTTAAAAAAAGTCTAAACTATCCCTATCGTTTGCTATATGGTTTACAGATACCCTCCGTCCATCTATCTGTCCAAAAAAGCACATGACATTAATTATATTAACAAAATTACCCCCACGTCTAACGGCACAATTTGGAGGCGTTCAATATGGTGACTTGGAAGCTTCTTACTGGGCCATGTGGCAATCTCGGCTGAAATAAAAATGAATCTTATTTCGACCCATTTAATCCGACCCAAGGTTTTTTAACTGGGTCATAAAATAATACATTAACCCATAATTTCACAAAGATATCCATACACAAGATTCGAAAGGCCAGCACCTAATAAGTGATCGAATTTGTTTTCGACTAGAGCGTCGCTTCTGCGGCCAAATATCAATTTTCTTATTCGTGCAACGCTATCAAACTGCATGACGTGTAAATAATGTATCTCATAGATATCAAAAAAATAATATCTTCTAGAATCTCTTTTAAGCCAGAAAAAAAAAAAATCCTTGCAAACTCACTGGTATCCACAGATTCTACTGGCTTTCTTGCTTTGCTAACGCCTTTAATTTCTCCTCCTCTGGGTAAACTATCCAGTGCATGGTAGACTGTTCAAGCTTGGAACACCCACTGTCCCTTGAATCCTCCATAAAATTGAATAATTGGTCTCTCAGATCTTGAACCTTCTCACTATTGCGAGCATTTATAAAGCATGAATTTCTGATTTAAGGGGAAAAGTGTTAGTGCTCAATTTGTGATTTTAGTAGGTGTGAAGATGGAATCAGAATTATAAATCATATTTTCCATGCATCAATTTCCCAAAAAGCAATCTTGAGTATGGATATCTTAGTGAAGTACGTACGGGTCGTTCTAATCTAAAAATGGGGTTTTATCGGATGGGTTAATGTATTTTATGACCCAGATAAGAAAATAAGGTCAAATTTTTGTTTTAGCCCAGTAAGAAATTGCCACGTCACTAAATTGAACGCCCTAAATTCTGCCATTAGACGCGAGGGCAATTTGTTAATATAATTAGCGTCGTGTGCTTTTTTGAAGGGATAGCTAGACGGAGGGTATCCGTAAACCATTTAACAAGTGATTGGAATAGTTTAGGCCCTTTTTCCAAAAAAAAAAAAAAAATTGCATGTTCACTTCTATATAAATATAAAATAAGGAAACTGAATTTATTGAAAAAGTTACCCTAAAAATGATTTCATATAAGAACTCTTCTTTTTATTAAATTGTATACTTGTATATATTAATAGGTAGTGGGACTGGTGACTGAGGAAATGTGCTGACCTTTTTTACTTTTTAATGACTTTTCTTTTTATGTCTTTTGTTGCAGAATCAGTTATTAATGAGCAGCACGGTGTCAGGAATAATGCCAAGGAGATGGCCATGATATGTTGCTTCTATTAGATATATGTTGAGTAATAGTTTTCTCGAGGGAACGTTTATGTTCTGTTGTACAATTACTATGCAGTAATATACTACTATAGTGCTCCCTTTTTGTCAATTACTTCTCTGATCCAATTTATGTGGCGGATTTGACTGGCCACCAAATCTTAAAATAAAGATTTTTTTAAAAAAAAATTATGGTGTAAAACGAGTCATAAACATTTATATAACAATAAATCATCTTATCAAGGGTAAAATAACAAATTTAAAGTTAAACTGTTTCTAAATAAAAAAGTATGACAATCTTTTTGAGATAGAATAAAAAGAAGAAAGATATATGACATTTGTGCGTCAAGGAGTTGTTACTAGAATAGAAATGGTTGTCTAATTTGATACTAATTCCAAGAAAATATATTAAGATAAGGATGAGTTTATGAAATCAGAATCGTCAGTGATCATCAGTTAGCCTTGCGGACGATGAATTTATTGAGCAGAGAGTGAATCAAAATAGGGTAACTACTATAAAACTACTTGTATTTGTAAATATTATTAATAGCTAGTAATTATGATACCAACATCGACAACGACAATAGCAATAACATTAACAAATTCAACACTAATAATTATAAGATGAATGGTTAATTATGATAAAGGAAATTGATTACGTTAGAAGAGTTTGTAACTGGACTAGCTTAAATAATATTCATGAAGATAGCAAAGATTCTTTTTATCTATATCGAGGTTGAGCTGGTTGAGGATCTCTATACTTTTTATACTAAGTCTAAGCAAATAAAAAAAAAAAGAACTCTTAAGTACATAAAATGATTATATTGTTGCATCATGTTGAGCTGAGAACATATTGTGTTTTGATTATTAATAAACTATGATAAGAACCAGGTATCAAGGTCTATTCTGGCATATTGCAAGACTACTGTCAAGATGTGCCTAAGTGAGTATGATGAACGTCAAAAGAACCAGGTTTATAGCAGGCAAGCTAAATTTACCGAGTCAGATGCGGAAGACCAACATTCTAATGCGAGTAGGGATTCCTAGAAGATCCTGTTCGTGAAAATGGAATACGCGCTTTGGAGGACTTCGTGTAACAAAAGGAATATGCGTATACGGAAAATACTCGTGGGAAGCAAGAAAGATGCAAGTTGGAGTCAAATAAGGAATCCTAGCCTAAGCGGAAAAGGATTTTCTTAACCGAAATATTTTGGATTTTGGAGCATTAATTGAATCGGCCAACTTTGCACCTATAAAAGAAGACCTTTTACCACAATTCAAGACTACTGCTATCGAGAGAAAACGTGAGAATACTTATGACAATAGCAAGCAAAGCAACAAGGTACTTCTGAAGATCCAACTCGATCAACTGAAGACCGGGTTCTTGAGATGAAGCTGCTCAAGTTCTTTAGTTGTTAGGTTGAGTCTTTTATTCTGAATTGTAATATATCTGTTTTCATAGAAGTTTTGTAGTAGGTTATTATTGAAACTTTATTTTTGTTAGCTTTCTAGGCTAGAGTTAATCTAGAAATGCTACAATTGGGTTGATTGTAGGGGTTAGGGTATTAGAGTTAGTCCTCTTGGTTATTGAGTTATAACATAGAAAATGCTCTTTGAGGTTAGTGGAGATTTGAGAAAAATCCTATTGGGTAGGTCGTGATTTTTACTCCCTTGAGCAAGGAGGTTTTCCATGTAAAAATCTTTGTGATGATTACTTTTTCGCAATATGTGCAGAACTAGTTCAAAGAACTAGGGTCTTTGAAAACACAAAAAATCATGCAAGACATAATTCAACTCTGGTTGTTGTGTAAGTGTAGTCTAAATTAATAATTGTTATCAGATCAGGTCCTTACGTAAGAGACTAATACCTTGAAAGGATTTAAAATGGCTGCACCACTAGATGCTCAAGAAGGCCAATCAACTGTTAGGCCACCAGTGTTCAATGAAAAAATACTACGGATGGTGGAAGGAAAGGATGCGTGATTTCTTGGAAGAAGAAGACCTGGAACTCTGGGACATAGTTGAGAAGGGACCAAAAATCTCAATGTTGTTTGATGACAAGGATGTCCTTATTGGACCGAAGTCAAGTGAAAAATACCTTGAGGAAGATGTTAAAGGAGTTCAAAAGAATTACAAAGCTAAGAAGATCTTGATATGTAGAATTGGCTCTGATGAATACAATAGAATATCTGCCGACAGAGATGCAAAAGCTATATGGGATGTCTTGCAGTGTGCTCATGAAAGTACCTCTCAAGTGAAGCAGTCAAAGATGAACATGCTAACTAGGCAATATGAACTGTTCAAGATGAAAGAGGGGAAAACTATCATAGAGAAGAAGAAGAAGAAAAGGAGGAAATTTGGAGACCTATAAGCTAAAGCTCAATCGGGATCCCTAATCGACAAGCAACTAAACCTCGCAAGATAATGAACCTAATGCTCAAGACAACCCACAAACAGGACACTGGAGATGATGATATGGCATTGCTGACTTAATGTTTCCAGAGGGCAATAAGGAAAGGTAGTTTGTTGAAGAATGGTAGGTCATCAAAATCCAAGAAGAAGAAGAAGAAGAAGAAGAAGAAGAAGAAGAAGAAGAAGAAGAAGAAGAAGAAGAAGAACAACAACAACAACAACAACAACAACAACAACAACAATAATAATAATAATAATAATAATAATAATAATAATAATAATAATAATAATAATAATGATGCCGATGGCTGCTACAACTGTAAAATAAAGACAACTTCATCAAAGACTGCCCCCTGTGGGAACTTGAGTGGAAAAAGAGCAATTCTGATAAAGGAAAGCAACAGAAGACCAGGGTCCATGGACGAAGATTGACAAACAAGGAAATGGACAAAATTACGAAAAGAGCCATGGCTGCCATGCAGTCATCCTCAACTGATGAGTCTGGTGGTGATGGAAGTGAAGATGAGGATCAATCATTTATGGCTAAAGAGCATAGTGACTCAGAATCAGAAGATCTCTTGGCATTAATGGAAAATTCAAACTCTGACGTTGATGAGGAAGAAGAACTTGAGATAAGCTTCCATGACATTAAGGACAAAATTCACACTTACTCTAAAAATAAATTGATTTCTCTGTCATATGTCTTATTTGATGCATATCAAAAATACTCTGATGAAAAGGAGCAATTAATGACTAACTAGGAGATATTAAGGAACAAAAAGATCTTGAAATAAATAGAGAAAATGTTGAGGCCTTTGTAGTAGATCTTAAGAACTAGATTCTTGTGTTAGAGGATTAAAAGGCTGCCTTAAAAACTGAGAACAATAGATTGCTTAATGCAGCAAATAAAGGTAAGGAGCCAGCCGCTGACATTCAGGAGAAACTAGAAAGTGAACTAAAAGAGGCCAATGACAAACTTCTAGTTGAATCTGAAAATGCTAGGATACTTCAAGAAAATCTAAATAAGGCCAAGTTTGAATTAGAGAAGAACTTGAAATAGACCAGGTCTTCCCAAATAATGTTCAAGATACATGAAAATCACATTAATAATAAAAAGGGTCTAGGACATACTAAGACTAAAATTCCTTACAATCCGCATAGCAAGTATGTAGACATTCCTGACAATCGTCTCTGCACTCACTATGGAAAGAATGGATACTTCAAGAAAAAATGCCCATCCAAAATCTAAGCAGGTCTAAAAAATATTATATATATTGAGAAAAGAAAAACAGTGAAACACGGACCTTCATAGAAGGTTAATAAACTTTCTGGATGGACTAAAAAGAATATTATTTATCCTTTTACTCGGAGAAAGGCATCTAAGCTAGTCTGAGCTCCTAAAATTAATCCATAAATATTTTGCAGGCTAAGGTGAGAGGAAGCAAAAATCGATAGTATGTTGATAGTGCTTGCTCCCGCCACAGGACCAGAAACATAAATAATTTTTTCTTACTAAGAGCCTATCAAGGAGGAAGTGTGGGCTTTGAAATTAAAAAAGAAGGAATCATAATCAACATAGGTAAGGTTGTTAAGTCCCACACGCATGCTATAGTTAATGTGTTTTATGCCAAAGGATTGAAGCACCGTTTCCTAAGTGTATCTCACATATGTGGCAAAGGAAACCAAGTTCCTTTTACTTGTAAAAGATATATGGACATAAATGAAAACGCTGAAAACCTAGGTTTCAAAGGAAAAAGGCATAAAAAAATTTACAAAGCTGACATCATGTCTGCACCGGAAAATAAATTTTCATGTCTTAGTGCGCTTGATACTGATTCCATTCAGTGGCACAAAAAACTAGGGTGATATAGCTATAAATCATCTTATTAGTAGCTAGTGATTATGATACCAACATCGACAACGACAATAAGATTATCTAATTTAACATTAACAATTATAAGATGAATAATTATGTAGACAATAAATTTATGTCAAAAAAATAATCAAAACCGGAAATTATTGTAACAATCGTTGTATTTTATTTCAAATAATGTGAGTGTACAACGTCTATGATTCATCTGATTCTTCTTTCCAATAGTAAATAAATTCAAGGGCCTTTAAGCTTGATCTTGAATATGAGTTTGATTTATCCGTCAGGAACACCTTGATGGTCGCCAATGAACAGTAATTTTGTTAAGAACAAGTAATCTTGATCTTGAATGCCTTATATTATTAATTTGTTCTTGATCTTGAATTTGATTGCTTGAAACTTGAAGCTTATAGAAAAATTTATGGCGTTTGATCCACGAGCTCTCTCTTGCTTCTTGTTATGACTTCTGGTATCTTTTCTAAGTTATGAATACCCCTATTTATAGCGTGGTAAGAGAAGAGTTGTGATGAGAACAAACTTTTTCCAACCAATCAGATTCAAGCGAGACAATGTGGTATTTTATTGGCCAGATATGTCACTTACACACGTGGCATAATATTAATGGCCTTTTAATTTGACTTGGCATGCCTTACACATGACATGACCCTACTGGCTCTTCCGTTTGACTTGGAGTACCACGTCATTTCACATATGACACTAAATTGGGCCTCTAGGAAGATGACATCTTAGTCCAAATAAAGTTGATTAATCACTTATAGCCCAATTAAATAGGCTAGCCCTGTAACGACCTAATCGGCTGTTTTGAGCTCTAACGCTTCGTTCAGTGGTCTGAGGCCTTAAGTAGATTCACTTCAGGTATTATGACTTGTATGTGTGGTCGGAACTGAATTTTGGGAAGTTCAGAGTTGACTTGGAAAGAAAATTCTAATTTTCGGAAGCTTTAAGTTAGAAGAATTGACTAAGGTGTGACTTGTGAGTAAAAGGCCTCGAAATTGAGAGTTGAAGGTTCCAATAGGTTCGTACGGTGAAATTGGATTTGGGCGTATGTTCGGGTGGTCCGGAAGCATTTCAGTGCTTATTATGGAAGGTTGGCATTTTGAAGGTTTATGAATTTCATAAGTTTGGTTTGAAGTGGATTTTGATGTTATGAATGTCCGTTTGGGGTACTGAGCCTTGTAGTAGGTTTGTATCATGATTTGTGACTTGCACGTAAAGTTTGGCGTCATTCCGGAATATTTTGATATGATTCGGACGCGTTTGTCGAAGTTTGGAAGTTTGAAAGTGGAAAGAAAGACTTTTTTCGTTGATTCATGATTTTGATGTTATTAGTGGCGCTTTAAAACTTTGGATAAGTTTGTATAAGGTATTGGGACTGGTTGATGTGATTGGATGGGGTCCTGGGGGCCTCCGGTGTGTGTCGGGGTGGTTTCGGACCAAGTTTGGATGAGTTGCTGCTGCTAATGTCTGGTTCTAGTTCTGCTCTTCGCGAACGTGAAGGGATTCACAGGTTCGCGAAGAAGGATCTGTTGGCTGCTAACTTTTGTGCTTCGTTATCGCGATTGGGGCCTCGCATTCGCAAAGGGGAAACTGGGCCTGGGAGAGTTTTAGCCTTCGTGCTCGCGAAGGGTAAACTGCGTTCACGATGGTTCGCCTGGCAAAGAATCACATTCGCGAGCTGGGACTCACCTTCGCGAAGGGCAATTTTGGAGTTGGAGCTGGTAATGCTTCGCGAACGCGACGTACTTGCCGCATTCACGAAGAAGGCCGGACTGGGCAGTGTCTTTTTAAAGACGGGGGTTTGGCCATTTTCATTTCATTTCGTCCATAAGAGCCAACCTTGGAGCAATTTGGAGCACCATTTTCATCGTCTGATGATAGGCTATAATTACGTATTTTAGTCGATTATTATACTCTAATTTGCTGCACTTTAATTGAGTTTGAGCTTTAATCGCTAGTATTTTGCACTAATGGTGTGTTTTATGCCTTGTAGGAGTGATTCCGAGCTATATAGATGTTATGTAATGAATTCAAGTGATTTGGAGCTTTAAAAGTTTGAGTAAAAGATCAAGGAATTAAGCCGGGATCGTGTTTGGGGGTCAACGGATGATAGTTAGAGCAAACGAAGACTTCAGTAGGCAGATTGCGCACTGTCTAGTAAAATAGATATAACATTTTTCTCAGAACTCCAATTTGGCTCCACAATAAATAGTTGGAAAGCTAACTCAAAGAGCTACAACTTTCAGGTTTTACATTTTTCCAAATTCGGAACGGAACAGGGTGAAACACGCGCGAAGAACGCGCGAAGTCGCGCGCGTTAAAGGCTGAGGCAGAATAGTGCGCGAAGAGACGCGCGAAGGACGCGCGAGCTCGCGCGAGTCACCCGGGAAAAGTGTCCTTTTTCACATTGGAGAAGGTATAATTGTTTGGGCCCAACCCTACTTGGTATATATACATGAGAGAACGTTTTTTAGAGTAATTTTTGACCAAGGAAGAGCACAGAGCCGCCGTGGAGGCTGGGTTTCATCTTTTCTTCCACCAACTTAGTAATTTTTATGTTTCTTTGTATGATTTGTTGTTTTGCTACCATGTCTATGTGGAGCTAAACTTCACGTTCTAGGGTTGTGGTTCTTTCATGACTATTGTTATTCGGATATTGATTTTGATTTCTTAGTTTATCATATTGGTTCAATCCTGCACTTAATTATTTGATTGCTTGATCACCAATTGAATACTATCTACGAATCTAGAGTTGAACTCGAAAGTGGGAATTCTAGATTGCATATAGGATTGAATAGAACAAGGTCTTGAACCTGGGCATCGGGGAACGGATTCGCGGTTAGGATAGACATATACCTAATTGCCTTGCTTGGTTGATTTACAGGAATTATAAATGCGTTCTTGTTGATTCTAACTCCATAGACATATAGGCGTTAGGTTAGCTTGAATAGGCGAGTAAGAACTCGACAGATTCTTTGTGACGACCCAACCCGTCGTCTCATGTATTACAGCCCCGTTTCCCCCATTTATTGCTCCTTCATGTTTTATTATCAGCAACGGGTGAGTTAGAGTTGAATTGAAGTGGTTTGAATAGGAAAGTGAAACACTTAGTCTCTTTAAAGAAGGTTTGGTGTGAAAAAGTCAACCGAACATTGACTTATTAGTTAGAAAGCTCGGATGTGAATTCCGGTGATTCGGTTAGCTTCGGGAGGTGAATTGTGACTTAGAAGTGCGATCGGAAGTGATATTGGAGGTCCGGTGTAGAATTAGGCTTGAATTGGCGAAGGTTGAATTTTGGCGAATTCCGGTTGGTAGGAAAGATTTTGATCCGACGGTCGAAATGGACTTCCGAGAGTTGCAGTAGCTTCGTTAGGTGATTTTGGATATGTGTGCAAAATTTCAGATCATTCGGAGGTGTTTTGGTCGGGTTTTTGATCGAATGCGTAATTCGGAAGTTCTTAAGAAACTTAGGCTTGAATTCGATGTGGTTTGATGGTTTTAGCATTGTTTGATGTGTTTTGAGGATGGGTAAAAGTTTGAATGAGGTTTTAGGATGTGTTGGTGTTTTTGGTTGAGGTCCCGGGGGTCTCGGGGTGAATTCGAGTGATTAAACGAGAGTTTTTAAAGTTGCTTTAGGTCTGTTGTTGCTGTCATCTGGTATTTCCGCTTGTGCGGAAATGGACCGCAGAAGAAGTTCCGCAGAAGCGGGTGAGGGGCCGCAGAAGCGGTCAGACATGGACTAGAGTAATTCCGCATAAGCGGAAGTTGGTCGTTTCAGCGGGTCCGCATAAGCGGATAGTTTACCGCAGAAGCGGTTTTGAGAGAACCGCAGAAGCGGTGGTTGAACCGCATAAGCGAAGAGGCGGTTTTTTAAGTGAAAACCGCTTAAGTGGATTTTTGGCCGCAGAAGCGGTCCCGCATAAGCGGTAGCGGGACCGCAGAAGCGAAAATCGCTGGTAACAGAAGGGTTTTAATATTATATTTCCTCCGCGAGCAAGAGGTAGTTTCTACCATTTTTAAGCGACTTGGAGAGCTTTGGGCGAGGATTTTCGAGGGTTTGACTGAGAATCGAGTGGAGGTAAGTTCCTTGGCTTAATTACTCGAGTTTATGGTAAATTTATCATAGAAATCAGTAGAATTTCATCAAAAACGGGTCAAGCTAGGGCTTGGAAAGCTGTGATGTAAAAATGGAATTTGGAGGGTCAAACGAGCTCCGATTTTGGTAAATTTTATATGTACGGACTCGTGGCGAGACGAGGAATCCGTTGATTTAAATTTTGTAATTTTTCGAGAAGTGGGCCTGGGGCTCGGGTTTTGCCAACTTCGTGAATTTTAGTGTTTTTCGAGTCTTTTCGATTGGGTTATGTTTCTTTAGCCTATTGTAACGTATTCGTTGTGATTTTAATCAGATTCGGCGTGCGAAGAGGTTGATTCGAAAGGCAAAGGCATAGCGAGCTAGACTTGTGGCCGGCTTGAGGTGAGTAATAGATGTAGATGATGGCCTGAGGGTTTGAAACCCCGGTATATCACATTGTGACGCTATATTGAGGCGAGACACGTACTCTATGACGAGTGCGGGGTCGATTGTGACTGGGGATTTGACCTAGTCCGTTCCGATTGATGTTCGTACTGTGTTCTTGACTAGAAATTGGTAGTAATCATCTTACTTGGGTTTTATGAATATGTTTGGGGCCTTGTGCCTATCATTTGCATCCTTTAGGGATCCTTATCACTGTTCCCATGATACTTAGCATAATTCATGATATCAGTTCTGAGTTAGACACTGCTTTGAAACGTTTGTAAATAAATAAAGGTTACACACTTAGCTCTATAATTCCTAATAATTGAAACTAAAAATGGACAATTTGACTGTGCCCGAGTGGCTTGCATGCATATATATATCTGGACTGAGTGTGGATCGGGCTGCACGCCGCAGCGAATGCTACGATGATATTGCGCTTGGGCTGTAGGAGCCCCTCCGGAGTCTGAACCCCCACAGTGAGCGCGGGTACCCAAATGGATCGGGCTGCGCGCCGCAGCGGTCATGTGCATTGCATTGCATTCATGCATTTTATATCTGTTGGCCCTAATTGTCATTGTTTGCTGTTGTTTTTATCGTTTAACGTGCTGAATCGTTGATTATAGCTTTATGTTGTAATATTTCGGGATTTCTTACTTTCAACCATTATATATGTTTATTACTCACTGAGTTGGAAGTACTCACTGTACTCCCTGCACCATGTGTGCAGATTCAGGTGCTCCGGAGACTTATTGGAGTTGTTTGCTGTCCTCTTGGATTTCGGTTTAGGAGTTGTTGAGGTAGCTGCCTGACGTCCGCAGGACCCGACTTCTCCTCTTTATTGCATTTGTCTTTTCCTATCCTAGACTTCCTTTATTACTATGAATATATTACTCTGTTACATTTAGAGGCTCTAGACTCGTGATTCCAGATCTATTGGGGAATGTTGGGATATTCGTTATTATTTTTCCATACTATTTTATTAGTTTCGGATTGGAACCTTGATATTTTCTATTTTTAATCGTATTATTTGTTAACGGATTGTGTATCTGGGTTGAGAGTATTTAAATTGGTCGGGCTTGCCTAGCATTAGTGTTGGGCGCCATCACGACCGGGATTGGGGTCGTGACAAGTTGGTATCAGAGCCTAGGTTACTAGGCCTCGCGAGTCATGAGCCGGTTTAGTAGAGTCTCGCAGAACGGTACGGGGACGCCTGTACTTCTCCTCGAGAGGCTGCAGAACCTTTAGGAAAATTTCATATTCTTGAAATTCTTGTCGTGCGGCTTTGTGATTCGAGAACTTAATTCCTGTATTCTATTCTCTCGCAGATGGCGAGAACTCGTGCTGCCGGACGCGATGGTCGACCACCAACACCACCCACTAGAGGCCGTGGACGCGGTCGTGGTAGTGGTCGAGGGAGGGCAGCAGAGACAGCACCTGCTGACCCACCAGACGCCACAGTTCAGGACCAAACTCCAGTTGTCGATGTCCCANTTTGTTTAAGTTGGGAGCGTTTGATGTGTTTTGAGGATGGGTACAAGTTTGAATGAGGTTTTAGGATGTGTTGGTGTTTTTGGTTGAGGTCCCGGGGGCCTCGGGGTGAATTCGAGTGATTAAACGAGAGTTTTTAAAGTTGCTTCAGGTCTGTTGCTGCTGTCATCTGGTATTTCCGCTTCTGCGGAAATGGACCGCAGAAGCGGTTCCGCAGAAGCGGGTGAGGGGCCGCAGAAGCGGTCAGACATGGACTAGCGTAATTCCGCATAAGCGGAAGTTGGTCGCTTCAGCGGGTCCGCATAAGCGGATAGTTTACCGTAGAAGCGGTTTTGAGAGAACCGCAGAAGCGGTGGTTGAACCGCATAAGCGAAGAGGCGGTTTTTAAGTGAAAACCGCTTAAGCGGATTTTTGGCCGTAGAAGCGGTCCCGCATAAGCGGTAGCGGGACCGCAGAAGCGAAAATCGCTGGTAACAGAAGGGTTTTAATATTATATTTCCTCCGCGAGCAAGAGGTAGTTTTTACCATTTTTAAGCGACTTGGAGAGCTTTGGGCGAGGATTTTCGAGGGTTTTGACTGAGAATCGAGTGGAGGTAAGTTCCTTGGCTTAATTACTCGAGTTTATGGTAAATTTATCATAGAAATCAGTAGAATTTCATCAAAAACGGGTCAAGCTAGGGCTTGGAAAGCTGTGATGTGAAAATGAAATTTGGAGGGTCAAACGAGCTCCGATTTTGGTAAATTTTATATGTACGGACTCGTGGCGAGACAAGGAATCCGGTGATGTAAATTTCGTAATTTTTTGAGAAGTGGGCCCGGGGCTCGGGTTTTGCCAACTTCGTGAATTTTGGTATTTTTCGAGTCTTTTCGATTTGGTTATGTTTCTTTAGCCTATTGTAACGTATTCGTTGTGATTTTATCAAAATCAACCATACTTAACAGCAATAAGTCAACTCGGGTCTCCAGACCCCCAATAGTCACTAAGCAGGATCGGTATACATGATCTACAATAATAGTATCACCCACCGGGGTAGATACGTAAACAGGCAAAGCAAGACAACCTCGGGTAGTACCCAGGTGATGGGCAAAATATGAAGATACATAGGAATAGGTAGATCCGGGATCAAATAAGACAGAGGCATCTCTGTGGCAGACTGAGACAATACCTGTGATAACAGCATCTGAGGCAATGGCGTCCTTCCTGTCTGGAAGAGCATAGAATCGAGCCTGACCACCGCCAGTCCGGCCTCCACCCCTGGGGCGGCCCCTGGCTACCTGACCTCCACCCCTAGCTGACTGGGCGGGTGCTGATGAAACAGGAGCAGAAGATGAGGGCTGATCCCTCTGCTGAGACTGACTACCACGATGCCGAGGACACTGTCTCCTCATATGACCGAACTCGGCACACTCGTAGCAACTACCCGGCGCTGGAGAAGGGGACTGATGGAAACCCCTCGCTGCTGAAGAACCCTGGGCTGAAGAGGCAGGTGTAGAGCTCTGAGCTGGAAGAGCACTAAGTGCAGTCTGGCCCTGCTGAAATCCCTGATGACCACGGCCTGAAGAAGCCCCACTGTACTCTGGACGACCTGACTGAGGAGGCCTGAAGGAACG
>NW_017670874.1:287477-291542 GCF_001879085.1 Nicotiana attenuata
CCAGACAGGAAGGACGCCATTGCCTCAGATGCTGTTATCACAGGTATTGTCTCAGTCTGCCACAGAGATGCCTCTGTCTTATTTGATCCCGGATCTACCTATTCCTATGTATCTTCATATTTTGCCCATCACCTGGGTACTACCCGAGGTTGTCTTGCTTTGCCTGTTCACGTATCTACCCCGGTGGGTGATACTATTATTGTAGATCATGTATACCGATCCTGCTTAGTGACTATTGGGGGTCTGGAGACCCAAGTTGACTTATTGTTGTTGAGCATGGTCGATTTTGATGTTATTCTGGGTATGGATTGGTTATCTCCGTACCATGCAATTCTGGACTGTCATGCTAAGACAGTTACGTTGGCTATTCCGGGTATTCCGAGGATCGAGTGGCGTGGTACGATTGATTATATTCCCAGCAGGGTGATTTCTTTTCTAAAGGCCCAGCGGATGGTTGGGAAAGGTTGTCTATCTTATTTGGCTTTCGTGAGAGATATTGGAGCTGAGACTCCTAGTCTTGACTCTGTCCCCGTCGTGAGGGACTTCTCTGATATTTTTCCAGCAGACCTGCCGGGCATGCCACCGGACAGGGACATCGATTTTGGTATTGATCTGGTACCGGGCACCAAGCCCATCTCTATTCCTCCGTATCGCATGGCACCAGCAGAGTTGAAAGAACTAAAGGATCAGCTTCAGGAACTCCTAGATAAGGGGTTTATTCGTCCGAGTGTGTCACCGTGGGGTGCACCGGTGCTATTTGTGAAGAAGAAAGATGGCACAATGAGGATGTGCATTGATTACAGACAGTTGAACAAGGTCACAGTGAAGAACAAGTATCCACTACCTCGTATTGATGATTTGTTCGACCAGCTCTAGGGGGCAAGGGTATTTTCGAAGATTGATCTCCGTTCAGGCTATCACCAGCTGAAGATCAGGGATTCGGATATTATGAAGACCGCCTTCAGGACTAGATATGGGCACTATGAATTCCTGGTTATGTCTTTTGGGCTGACTAATGCCCCAGCTGCGTTCATGCACTTGATCAACAGCGTATTTCGGCCGTATCTGGATTCATTTGTTATCGTTTTTATAGATGATATCCTGGTGTACTCGCGTAGCCAGGAGGAGCATGCTCAGCACTTGAGAGTGGTGTTACAGAGGTTGAGGGAGGAGAAGCTTTATGCAAACTTCTCCAAATGTGAGTTTTGGCTTGAGTCTGTAGCTTTTCTGGGACACGTGGTGTCCAGTGATGGTATTCAATTTGATCCAAAGAAGGTAGAGGCAGTACAGAGTTGGCCCAGACTGTCTTCAGCCACGGAGATTCGGAGTTTCCTCGGTTTGGCAGGTTATTATCGCCGGTTCGTCCAGGGTTTCTCCTCTATTGCTTCGCCCTTGACTAAGTTGGTGCACCATTGGTATGGTCGGACGAGTGCGAGGAGAGCTTTCAGAAGCTCAAGACAGCTTTGACCATAGCTCTAGTTTTAGTTTTGCCATCAGCCTCAGGTTCTTACACTGTGTATTGTGATGCTTCGAGAGTTGGGATCGGATATGTGTTGATGCAAGAGGGTAGAGTTATTGCATATGCTTCTCGTCAATTGAAGCCTCATGAGCAGAACTACCCCGTACATGATTTGGAGTTGGCTGCTATAGTTCATGCGTTGAAGATTTGGAGGCACTACTTATATGGCGTATCTTGTGAGGTATATACTGATCATCGCAACCTTCAGCACTTGTTCAAACAGAAGGATCTTAATTTGAGGCAGCGGAGGTGGCTTGAGTTACTCAAGGACTATGACATTACCATTTTGTATCACCCGGGGAAGGCCAATGTAGTGGCTGATGCTTTGAGCCGGAAGGCGGTCGGTATGGGTAGCTTGGCGTACATTCCAGTTGGGAAGAGGCCCTTTGCAGTTGATGTTCAGGCTTTAGCCAATCGGATGGTGAGGTTAGATATTTCGGAGCCTAGTCGGGTGTTGGCTTGTGTAGTTTCTCGGTCTTCCTTGTATAACCGCATCAAAGAGCGCCAATATGATGATCCACATTTGCTTGTCCTGAAGGACAGGGTTCAGCACGATGATGCTAGGGATGTGACTTAAGGCTGTATGGTGGGCCGGTCTGGGACCGGGACCGGACCGGGCCCACGGTCTTAACGGGCTAACCGGTCCCGGCGGGCCGGTCCTGGTGGGCCGGTCCCTGATGGTGTAGAAAGCCCGTTGCGGGCTGGTCTCTTGCGTGAGGCCCATGAGACCGGGACCACTAAGCCCGGGACCGGCAGGCGGTCCTGGGCCGGTTCAACCGGGCCTAACGGTCCTAACGGGCTCCAACGGCTCTTTTCTAAAAAAATTTTTTTTTTTTAAAAAATCACAACGGTCATATTTTAAAATCTAGCCGTTGGCCTTTAATTTTCAACCGTTTGGAACTTTAAAAAATAACCATTTGGCCCCCAAACTTTATTTTAACCCCAAACTTTATATAATTACACTTTTTTCCAATTCTCAACTATAAATACCCCCTCATTCTTTCATTTTTACTCACCAATTCATCAATCTATCTCAATCTCTCTCAATCTATATCTAATTTCTCTTCTATAATTGCTTATTTTATTATTGCAATTTCGTGAAAAATTATGAAGTTGGTGAATTGAAGTATTCAAGTCTTCAAGTCTTCAACGATTTTCAATTTTCAAGAAGTTGTTCGGCAATTCGGTAAACTCGTTCCAACTCTTAAGTTTTAAGAATATATTTTTGTGTGTTTAGTTTGCATGATTGTAATTAATATGGCATTTTCTTTGAAAAAAATGTTTGGTGGTAAGGGAAAAGCTAAAATTGGTGAAAGTAATCTCCAACCTACTACCCTTCCCCCGGCTCCCCGACCCAGACCTATTACCCGTCCTGCTGCTCCTATTATTCTTGATAGTGATAACCCTTGTTTTCAATTTTCCGATAGTGAATTTTGCCATAATGTTGCACAAGGTGAACAATTAAATGAAGAAGTTATGAATGCTCTTTATCCTAATCAAACTATCTTAGAAAATGATGAGGAATATGAGGATGTAGATGAAACCCAACCGGATTTAGATGATTCACCTACTAGTCCTGTTAATAACCCAACTGATGCCCCGCCCGACCCACCTGTAGAAACCCCTACTTTTAATAGACAACCTTCTAAACGCCTAGAAACATCATTAGTTTGGAATTTTTTTACTCAAGTAAGAGAACAAAATAAGGCTAGGTGTAAAACTTGTGGGAAATTGCTGGCGCATAAATATACTGGAGACCGTAGCGGTACGGGTAGTTTGGCTAGGCACATACAAACACACCCTAGAGATAAAGTTAAATATTTACAAATGAAAGCGCAGCAAGAGGGGACAAGTGTAGATACTGCGGTTAACCCTAGTACAGGTTCAAATCTAGTTCAACCAGGAATTAACATTGTGACCGGTGGTATTTTATATTACGATCCTAATAAAGATCGTGAAGAATTAGCAAAGATGGTTACTGTTATGTGCTTACCATATACTTTTCCTTCTAACCCTAATTTTGTGCATTATATTAGAAAAGTTTTTAATCCTACTTATAAAGGTTGGCCTCGCGCAACAGTTAAGAGCGATATTTATAAATATAAACATGAATATGAATAATATTTGTGGTATTTATTTACTCATATAACTAATCGGATTTCTATTACTACTGATATTGGTAGAAGTAATAATGACTGTGATTATCTAACTGTTACAAGTCATTGGATAGACGAGGAGTGGATAATGCAAAAACGCATTATTGCGTATAGAATAATTAATTCACGTCACACAGGTAAGTTTATTGCTAACACCGTTGCAGATATTTGTAGATATTTTTGCATTAGAGATAAAATAATGGCAATTTCTATGGATAATGCTTCTAGTAACACTAGTGCTATAGGCATACTTACAACAACACTAAATCCTGCATTTAGTAATTGTTTCCATGTGAGATGTATTTGTCACATTTACCATTTAATCGTCGGTGATGGTATGAGAATTTTAAATTTAGAAATTGAAAAGGTTAGAATGGCTCTTAATTGGCT
>NW_017670874.1:293820-310642 GCF_001879085.1 Nicotiana attenuata
GTTGGCAGAGATTTTCATCCGGGAGATTGTTAGTTGCATGGGGTCCCAGTTTCTATCATCTTGGATAGGGGCACTCAGTTTACTTCCCAGTTTTGGAGGACTTTTCAGCGAGAGTTGGGTACACAGGTAGAGTTGAGCACCGCATTTCATCCTCAGACGGACGGACAGTCCGAGCGTACCATTCAGATATTGGAGGACATGTTGCGTGCCTGTGTTATTGATTTTGGAGGTTCTTGGGCTGAGTTTTTGCCACTTGCAGAGTTCGCGTACAACAACAGTTATCAGTCCAGCATTCAGATGGCACCGTATGAGGCCTTATATGGGAGACGGTGTAGGTCTCCGGTTGGTTGGTTTGAGCCCGGCGAGGCTAGACTATTGGGGACAGAGTTGGTTCAGGATGCCTTAGAGAAGGTGAAAGTGATTCAGGAGAGACTTCGTACAGCTCAGTCGCGTCAGAAGAGTTATGCGGACCGGAAGGTTCGAGACGTATCCTACATGGTGGGCGAGAAGGTCTTGTTGAAGGTTTCGCCTATGAAGGGCGTTATGAGATTTGGGAAGAAAGGAAAGTTGAGTCACGGTTCATTGGTCCTTTTGAGATACTTAGGAGAGATAGGGAGGTGGCTTACATGCTTGCTTTGCCACCCAGCTTGTCGGGAGTTCACCTAGTATTTCACGTTTCTATGCTCCGGAAGTATGTTGGGGACCTGTCCCATGTGTTAGACTTCAGCACAGTTCAGTTGGATGATGACTTGACTTATGATGTGGAGCCAGTGGCTATTTTGGGTCGTCAGGTTCGGAGATTGAGATCAAAGGATATAGCTTCGGTAAAGGTGCAGTGGAGAGGTTGGCCCGTAGAGGAAGCTACTTGGGAGACTGAGCGGGAAATGCGGAGCAGATATTCTCACCTATTTGAGACCTCAGGTATGATTCTCGACCCGCTCGAGGACGAGCGTTTGTTTAAGTTGGGGAGGATGTGACGACTCAACCCGTCGTCTCATGTATTACAGCCCCGTTTCCCCCATTTATTGCTCCTTCATGTTTTATTATCAGCAACGGGTGAGTTAGAGTTGAATTGAAGTGGTTTGAATAGGAAAATGAAACACTTAGTCTCTTTAAAGAAGGTTTGGTGTGGAAAAGTCAACCGAACGTTGACTTATTAGTTAGAAAGCTCGGATGTGAATTCTGGTAATTCGGTTAGCTTCGGGAGGTGAATTGTGACTTAGGAGTGCGATCGGAAGTGATTTTGGAGGTCCGGTGTAGAATTAGGCTTGAATTGGCGAAGGTTGAATTTTGGCGAATTCCGGTTGGTAGGCGAGATTTTGATCCGAGGGTCGGAATGGAATTCCGAGAGTTGCAGTAGCTTCGTTAGGTGATTTTGGATATATGTGCAAAATTTCAGGTCATTCGGAGGTGTTTTGGTCGGGTTTTTGATCGAATGCGTAATTCGGAAGTTCTTAAGAAACTTAGGCTTGAATTCGATGTGGTTTGATGGTTTTAGCGTTGTTTGATGTGTTTTGAGGATGGGTACAAGTTTGAATGAGGTTTTAGGATGTGTTGGTGTTTTTGGTTGAGGTCGCGGGGGCCTCGGGGTGAATTCGAGTGATTAAACGAGAGTTTTTAAAGTTGCTTCAGGTCTGTTGCTGCTGTCATCGGGGTGAATTCGAGTGATTAATTCCGCATAAGCGGGAAGTTGGTCGCTTCAGCAGGTCCGCATAAGCGGATAGTTTACCGCAGAAGCGGTTTTGAGAGAACCGCAGAAGCGGTGGTTGAACCGCATAAGCGAAGAGGCGGTTTTAAGTGAAAACCGATTAAGTGGATTTTTGGCTGCAGAAGCGGTCCCGCATAAGCGGTAGCGGGACCGCAGAAGCGAAAATCGCTGGTAACAGAAGGGTTTTAATATTATATTTCCTCCGCGAGCAAGAGGTAGTTTCTACCATTTTTAAGCGACTTGGAGAGCTTTAGGCGTTTTTTTTCGAGGGTTTGACTGAGAATCGAGTGGAGGTAAGTTCCTTGGCTTAATTACTCGAGTTTATGGTAAATTTATCATAGAAATCAGTAGAATTTCATCAAAAACGGGTCAAGCTAGGGCTTGGAAAGCTGTGATGTAAAAATGGAATTTGGAGGATCAAACGAGCTCCGATTTTGGTAAATTTTATATTTACGGACTCGTGGCGAGACGAGGAATCCGGTGATGTAAATTTTGTAATTTTTCGAGAAGTGGGCCCGGAGCTGGGGTTTTGCCAACTTCGTGAAATTTAGTGTTTTTCGAGTCTTTTCGATTGGGTTATGTTTCTTTAGCCTATTGTAACGTATTCATTGTGATTTTAATCAGATTCGGCGTGCGAAGAGGTTGATTCGAAAGGCAAAGGCATAGCGAGCTAGACTTGTGGCCGGCTTGAGGTGAGTAATAGATGTAGATGATGACCTGAGGGTTTGAAACCCCGGTATATCACATTGTGACGCTATATTGAGGCGAGACACGTACTCTATGACGAGTGCGGGGTCGATTGTGACTGGGGATTTGACCTAGTCCATTCCGATTGATGTTCGTACTGTGTTCTTGACTAGAAATTGGTAGTAATCATCTTACTTGGGTTTTATGAATATGTTTGGGGCCTTGTGCCTATCATTTGCATCCTTCAGGGATCCTTATCACTGTTCCCATGATACTTAGCATAATTCATGATATTAGTTCTGAGTTAGACACTGCCTTGAAACGTTTGTAAATAAATAAAGGTTACACACTTAGCTCTATAATTCCTAATAATTGAAACTAAAAATGGATAATTTGACTGTGCCCGAGTGGCTTGCATGCATATATATATCTGGACTGAGTGTGGATCGGGCTGCACGCCGCAGCGAATGCTACGATGATATTGCGCTTGGCTGTAGGAGCCCCTCCGGAGTCTGAACCCCCATAGTGAGCGCGGGTACCCAAATGGATCGGGCTGCGCGCCGCAGCGGTCATGTGCATTGCATTGCATTCATGCATTTTATATCTGTTGGCCCTAATTGTCATTGTTTGCTGTTGTTTTTATCGTTTAACGTGCCGAATCGTTGATTATAGCTTTATGTTGTAATATTTCGGGATTTCTTACTTTCAGCCATTATATATGTTTATTACTCACTGAGTTGGAAGTACTCACTTTACTCCCTGCACCATGTGTGCAGATTCAGGTGCTCCGGAGACTTAGTGGAGCTGTTTGCTGTCCTCTTGGATTTCGGTTTAGGAGTTGTTGAGGTAGCTGCCTGACGTCCGCAGGACCCGACTTCTCCCCTTTATTGCATTTGTCTTTTCGTATCCTAGACTTCCTTTATTACTATGAATATATTACTCTGTTACATTTAGAGGCTCTAGACTCGTGACTCCAGATCTATTGGGAAATGTTGGGATATTCGTTATTATTTTTCCATACTATTTTATTAGTTTCGGATTGGAACCTTGATATTTTCTATTTTTAATCGTATTATTTGTTAACGGATTGTGTATCTGGGTTGAGAGTATTTAAATTGGTCGGGCTTGCCTAGCATTAGTGTTGGGCGCCATCACGACTAGGATTGGGGTCGTGACATTCTTATGAGAAATATTAACCCTGTCAACCAATAAACTAGATAAATTAGTCAGTCAATTCAATTGAAGACTACAATAGGAATGTTAGATAGCCCATAAACCTAGATCGTTTTCATTACATTGATATCATAAAAATCTGCTCTTTCTCTCTCTTAAAAGTTCATTATTTGTTTTTATTTATTTAATTAGTTTAGAATCAAATAGTTCAAGGTTTAATTCTTGTAAAGATAATTAGGATAGTCTAACTTAGTTAATAGTTAATCACAAGTTCTCGTGGGATCGACATCCGACTTTTAGTCACTTTATTACTTGACGGCTGCGTGCACTTGCGTGAGCGTTTGGCCGCAACAAGTTTTTGGCGCCGTTGCCGGGGACTTAGAAATTAGCTGTATTTCTAAATTAGACTTTAAATTTTATCCTTTTTTTGTATATATTTTTATTTTTACAAATATTTGATATTTTTCTCTTAGTGTGTTCCTAGTTCTCTCAGCATGACATCTGGGGATGAAATATACGGAGGTAAGGCTATTGATGAAGACTCTTGGTTGACAAAAGACATTTATGGATCGTATTTTTGGTCTTGTCATGGCCTGACTTCTTGGAGATCTGAATTTGAATATGGGAGCAAGGGTTGGTATTGGGAAGAATATTCACGATTAAGGGAATATGAGGAATGACGTTGTCTTCTAACAAAGTTGGTGAATGATTGGTCTAAGGAGAGAGATGAACTTGCACATAAAATTGATAATTTTAGCTTGGCTGTGCATAACTTAGATGCAGATTTGAGCCCAAAGGTTGATGCGTGTAATGCCCAACAAATTAATAATGAGTTGTGTGAAGCTGAAAAAAATCTTCTAGACCAAATTGAGGAGCTAAAACGAGAATACCAATTATTAAACCATGTTTCTCTTGAGGATGCCAATGTTGAGAAGAATGCTCTAGAGTCATGTGAGGGAGTAGATAACATTACCTTGGGAGACTTGAGTGTGTGTAAAGATGGGGATGCAAATAGTAGTAAAATTCATGAGTTATGGCGCATTAGACCTCATTCCAATCATTTTTCCACATTATGTTTAGATAGTAAGATTGTAACCGAGCCATCTGAGCCTATGAGGGAGTCGAAGGGTGAGTATAAGAGTGTCTATATTCTTGAATTTGTTGTGCCAAAAAGCAAAAATTACATTCCTCATCTAAAGGCCAAGAAGTGTAGAGTGAAAATTTTATTGCTTGGCCTGGTTATCTTTGTAGCCCCACCACTGGAGCATAGCCACAGACTGGATGCCATGTTAGGGGTACAATTCATAAGTTCAAGGTGGAGACAAAAATTGGTTCAAGTCGTGCCGCGACTTTAAATTAGGCGCTTGTTGGGAGGCAACCCAACTTTACTGCTTTCTTTTATTTATGTCTATTTTATTATTTTTATTATTTTTGTAGTGTTGTTTTATTTTGTAGGATTTTGAGCATAGGGAGAAAAGCCACTGAAAGTGTGCAAAAGTGAGCTATGTGTTTGAAACTGAGTGTGAGGTACCCGCACAAGGGATCATACCTGGGAGAAGTCTGAGTATCCCGTGAGCTGCTAATGCTTCGGCCTTTGGCCTACCAGGGAGTCTCTTTTACCCTCTTGTTATTTTTAGTGTGCATTGAGGACATTGCACAATTTTAAGTGTGGGGTGAGGAGATTGTTTGGGTGATTTTCTGTGCTATGTTAGCTTAGTTATATTACACGTTCTTAGTGTAGTAATTTTTAAAAACAAAACGAAAAAAAAACCGGAAAATTTGGACTTTTCCCGACGATGGATCTCCTAGACAGTTTTCTTGAGGGATTAAAGTCTAAACAAAGAAAAAACACAAAAATATGTCTTTTAGCTTTCTTTAGGTAGTAATAATCCCCCATGGTTTTTCTTTGTGTCTCGGTTCTTTTCCATGGGATGTAGTTTGAACCGATAGTAGTATTATTTTTATTTTATTTTTAGAATAGATTAGAATTTTGGGAATAAAATGGAGGAAGAAAGATGAGATAAACCTAGGCGCCCTTGACTTGTTTGATCGTAGCATATTTAGGCTTTGGCATGTGCAATATTTTCCTATGATTTGAAATTATTGATGATACCTTGTTTAGCTGGATAGCATATTTTGTGACGCCTATGTCTCGTTTTCTTGACTTATGTTCACTTTGTGCTGAATGCTTAATATCTCGTGACTCCGTGAATACTTGCATTTGTTTGAGAGTCGGAATGGGACTGTCCTTAGTGAGTCATGTGCCATGTGTGGTGAGGTTTTTGTATAGTCTATGTACTTGTATCCAGAACTTGCTCGGTATGTGAGTCGAAGCGAAATTTTAGGTGATGCTCGATTTGAAAAATGATTTTAGGCTTTCTTTGACCTTTTTGAGCTTAATTGCTTATCACAAATAAAATTTATCCCTAGTCAAACCTTTTGAGCCTATAGACTTTTATTTGGCACCCACATTACAAGCATATACCCTTTTTGTTCTTAAATTGACATTGTTTTGATCCTTTTACCTCTTAAAGCACTTTAATCGTGAGATGAGCGCTAAAAGAAGTAAGAAGGAACTATGTGTGGGTGGCTTTTGAGTGGAACCAATAAAAGGAAGAATGGTGCACTTGTTTTTTCTAAAATAATACACCACTAGCGGAAATTGAAAAAAAAAATAATCTGAAAAAAAAATAGAGATGAATACATTGTTGTCTTGTTCTTGCTAGTGGGTATGAATTAATGTAGTGCTTAAAGAAAGAGGGAACATTGTTGGGAGTGATTTTAGTTGTGAAACTGAAGTTGGGATTGAAGAATTTGCGCTCAAAGTGATTATGTGATGTGTTAAAGTGCTTAGGAGGGTGAACCACTATTCCTAAATATATCCTACCCGTCTCTTAGCCCACATTACAACCATGAAAAAGTCCTAATTGATTTTAGATCGAGTGAGCCTACATTAGTAGAGATTTACATTAAGGGCAAGCCTATGGTACCAAGTGCATGCATGTGACTTCTTTTGTGTGAGTGAGAGAGTTCTTTGATATATATGAGTCTTTAAACTATATTTGATCATGAGATTTGATTGTGTGGGTTCAACGTATTCTCTTGTTCTTGTTGTGAGGGCACATGGCTTCATGAGGGATAGGTAACGTTATTAGACTTCTCTACGACGTTGGGTTATCAAGCCATGAGTGCATTGTGACATTGAGTCGGTTTTTGAGGCTAGTTTTTGTGAGCATATTGTCTTTGTTTGAATATTTTGAAGAGTGACATAAGGGGAAATGTATGATGATTGCATATGCTAGAATTTAATTGTTGCTATAAACCATAATCATTGGTGTAGTGTGCTTCGAATATGTTAAGTGCTCATAGATAGAGTAAATTTTTTGGTTGACTCGAGGACGAGCAACGTTTAAGTGTGGGGTGTTGATGATAGGCTATAAATACGTATTTTAGTCGATTATTACACTCTAATTTACTGCACTTTAATTGAGTTTGAGCTTTAATCGCTAGTATTTTGCACTAATGGTGTGTTTTATGCCTTGTAAGAGTGATTCCGAGCTATATAGATGTTATGGAATGAATTCAAGTGATTTGGAGCTTTAAAAGTTTGAGTAAAAGATCAAGGAATTAAGCAGGGATCGTGTTTGGGGGTCAACGGATGATAGTTAGAGCAAACGAAGACTTCAGTAGGCAGATTGCGCACTGTCTAGTAAAATAGATATAACTTTTTGATCAGAACCCCAATTTAGCTCCACAACATATGGTTGGAAATCTAACTCAAAGGGCTACAACTTTCATGTTTCACGATTTTCCAAATTCGGAACGGAACAGGGTAAAAAACGCTCGAAGAACGCACAAAGTCGCGCGCGTTAAAGGCTGAGGCAGAATAGTGCGCGAAGAGACGCGCGAGCTCGCGCGAGTCACCTGGGAAAAGTGTCCTTTTTCACATTGGAGAAGGTATAATTGTTTGGGCCCAACCCTACTTGGTATATATACATGAGAGAACGTTTTTTAGAGTAATTTTTTACCAAGGAAGAGCACAGAGCCGCCGTGGAGGCCGGATTTCATCTTTTCTTCCACCAACTTAGTAATTTTTATGTTTCTTTGTATGTTTTGTTGTTTTGCTACCATGTCTATGTGGAGCTAAACTTCACGTTCTAGGGTTGTGGTTCTTTCATGACTATTGTTATTCGGATATTGATTTTGATTTCTTAGTTTATCATATTGGTTTATTTATTCAATCCTGCACTTAATTATTTGATTACTTGATCACCAATTGAATACTATCTACGAATCTAGAGTTGAACTCGAAAGTGGAAATTCTAGATTGCATATAGGATTGAATAGAGCAAGTTCTTGAACCTGGGCATCGGGGAACGGATTCGCGGTTAGGATAGACATATAGCTAATTGCCTTGCTTGGTTGATTTACAGGAATTATAAATGTGTTCTTGTTGATTCTAACTCCATAGACATATAGGCGTTATGTTAGCTTGAATAGGCGAGTAAGAACTCGACAGATTCTTATTAGCAATATTAACCCTGTCAACCAATAAACTAGATAAATTAGTTAGTCAATTCAATTGAAGACTACAATAGGAATGTTAGATAGACCATAACCCTAGATCGTTTTCATTACATTGATATCATAAAAATCTGTTCTTTCTCTCTGTTAAAAGTTCATTATTTGTTTTTATTTATTTAATTAGTTTAGAATCAAATACTTCTAGGTTTAATTCTTGTAAAGATAATTAGGATAGTCTAATTTAGTTAATAGTTAATCACAAGTCCTCGTGGGATCGACATCCGACTTTTAGTCACTTTATTACTTGACGGCCGCGTGCACTTGCGTGAGCGTTTGGCCGCAACATCGTCAATATACGAATTTAGGCTTGTAAATTCATGGAAAATTGTGGAGATTATGGGATTTTAAGAGAAAACCTAGAAATTAGTATTTTTGGAATTACACCACGAAATTGTACATGGGATTGGGAATAAATTATATATTTGAGTTCGCAATGTTATGGGTAATATTTATCTTCAAAATTTTTGGAATCCGTGACTGTATTGACTTTTTGAGCAGAGTTGCGAATTTGTTATGAATTGATTAATTTTAAGCATTGGAGTATATTTTTGGATGAATCGCACATTTGTTTGACTAGTTTCGGGTCATTGGGCTTTGAATTGAAGAGTTAGAGAGGCGTTGGAACCGGTTATGGAACTTCGGAGCGAGGTAAGTCTCCTATCTAACCCCCTAGGTGATATTTATTGTTATGTGCAACTAGTTGTGATTGCTACGTACGCACGAGGTGACGAGAGTCCGTACGTAGCTAAAATATGTTTATGTCCGGCTAGACTTAGGACTTTATCTTGTAATAATTGAATTATTTGAACTCGTTCTGCTGGCTTATTAAATTAAAGTTATAACTGAAATTTATTTAGAAATAAATATATCTATACTAGGAAGAGCCTTATCACTTTGAGTTGTGGGCAAGTTAGTTGAGAAGCGATAAAGATTATATTTATTGTGGGCTCATGTACTGTATTGTAAGCACGTGTCTCGTAAGTCGATAACTTCCTTCCTTTCTCGTGGAGCAGGCCAAAAGCCTCGGCAGTATATAGATTCATCTACAGTTCGCACCGGTCGACCCTCGGTAGTGTATACATTATTCTTGATCGGGCCGAACGACCTTGGCAGAATCGTGCGTTATATCGCTAATAGTCAAAATATTCACGAGATAGATCTTCCACTGATGCCCGACATTTTATATGGTATTCCCAATCCATTTGATATTGGGGCTTGGCATTTCCTGAGCTGTTAAGATAGATTACAAGATTGAGAAATTCATACTTTAAAAGAAATATTTGGAAGATTATGTAACTTGAAAAGTACCCCATTATTGTGTGCTTCATATCTACTTACGGTTATTATTTTGTTTTATTGGACCTCTAGTAAGTGTCGATGTCGACCCCTCGTCACTACTTCTCCCGGGTTAGGCTAGATACTTACTAGGTACGCGTTGATTTATGTACTCATGCTGCACTTCTTCACTAAATGTGCAGGATCTGACAGGTTCATTTGGTGATCATCATGGCGCGTAAGCGCAGCTGCTGAGGAGAGTTTGTATGAGCTACATTCTAGGCTATGTATTGTAGTCCATCGAGTCTCCATCGTACTATTTATTTTATTCTGTCTCATTTACATTCTGGACATATGCGGTATCATCATTGTACTCCTTAAGAAATAGTCGTGTACTTGTGATACCAGATTTTGGGGGTTCTTATGGGTTGTTCGTTATTGTAGTTGTGAAAATATTATCATTTACCCTGTAAATTCTATTTCGAACGATTTAATTAAGGAATAAAATTTATGATTTAAAAATACTAAAATGAGTAGTTAAGTTGATCATTCACCTTTGGCTTGCCTGACGATGTTGTTAGGCGCCATCACGACCTTTAATGGATTTTGGGTCGTGACAGCTTGGTATCTGATCCAGGTTCACCTGGGTCTCATGAGTCATGAGCAAGTCTAATAGTGTCTTGCGGATCAGTACAGAGACGTCTGTACTTATCTTCGAGAGGCTACAGGGAACACTTCCCTTCTTGATTCGTCGTTGTGCGATTTGATTACATTGAAGCTTATGCCTTTATTTCCTTTCTACTCAATCTTATGCGATGTGGAGCGTTGGTTATTTATTGGGTATCCAGGAGTAGTAATGGTACTGCAGATGTGGTGCAGGATGTTTCTCCCTACATACTCGATTGGGCTATTGTCGTCACCTCGTGGAGGGATGTTCAGTCATTTCGGTGCAATGTTAGTGTTGCCTACGATTTCGCTGCTACTTAAAGTGTATTATGATGTTCATGAGTAGTTATCGCACATTGTTGGTATAAATGGTAGGGTGCTTATTTGTGTGTTGTGGCAATGGATGCCTCGGAAGGAGGATTATTCGGTCCATGCTTTGGAGGTTCCACATTTGATTCCAGCAAAGGAAAGACAATTGGACTATGGATGTTCAGGCTTTGGTTGATAGAGTAATGAGACTTTATATTTTGGAGCATGGTGGAATTCTCATTTGTGATGTGGTGTCATCATCCTTGTTGGAACGCATTAAGGTTCGCCGGTGTTATGGTCTTCTTTGATTTTTGGCCTTCGGTGCATGGTGTTGAGAAATAGTGTCTGAGGAGCGGTTTCAGAGATGGCGGTGTGTAGTGGTTCAGAATCGAATTGGTATTTCTAATGTTGATGGCTCGAGAAAAATTATCTTCTAGGAGGTCTAGAGTTGGTAGCGACTCATTTGTTCAGGTGCTAAAGGTATAGATTTGATTTAGGGCAATATTCGGACTGCGAAGTATGAGGAAAAGCATGGCAGGAGGTATCTCGCGGTGGTTGAATTATTGGCAGGTCAAGTTTGAAAAGTAGAGGTTGAGAAGTTGTTTAAAGAAGATGGATTAACCGAAGTGGGAGTGGTAGAGTAGCATATGGATTTTGTGGTAGGGTAGCCACATGCCTTGAGAGAAGTTTAGAGCGATTTGGGAATCATGGTAGACAGTGACCAAGTTTATAAATGCCATTTGGGATGGTGGCTACTGTACAGAGAAACATTGTATATAGCAGGTAGGAGTTTGCTTGGAATGAAGAAGGGTGTGAAAACTTGATTATCGTTGGGATGCAACATGACTTCGAGTTTGGGACGTATTGTCGCACTTTTAGTTGATGTCAACGGGGAATGAACGGACTTGTACAGCTAGTGGATGAATACGGACTCGGGAGGGCCTACAGATTTCGTAGTGGTTGTACCCAGTGTAGAGTCGTTGGAAGATGTCGGCATGGAATTTCAAAAGGTGTGTTATCTCCTGTGAGCAGGTTAGCGGTTACGTGATGTTGATGAAGCTTCTATGAAGAATACTACTTGCTACCCGGTAAGAGGTCGAATATATGTTTGTGAATGATGAGCCAGAATGTTCATGAAAAAATTAACAAAAGACTTTGAGAAATTTGGCGGGCTAACGGTGCGAGATTAGGGTGATTGAGAAGGAGGAATCTTTGTGGGTCTTACAGTATGTGATGGTAGCTTAAAGCTAAGTGGGGGAGCCCACCGTCTATGATTGGATCGCGTGGTTGTCTGCTTGTACAAATTCTGGTTATCGGTGCATTTGTGGATTATTTATGATTAGGAAAAGAAAACATCAGGGGTAATTCGAGCAAAGGATTTGATGAATGTGTGCTATTATTTGCCTCATCAATTAATGCGCAGATTTTGGGAAAACTCGGAGTTTATGCTTTTGGTAGATGTGATGTACATGGAAAGATAATTCATCCGTTTGCTTCTTTGGGAGTGTTCGTGTGCTGACAACGCACTGGAGTTTGGCTTATATTCGGGACCAAGTCATAGTGAGTTACTCTCAACAGTGGTTCTAATGAGTTCGTTATTTTGTGAAGGGCGCTATTATTATTACTAAGTCATGTCAAGAGTAAAATGAAAGAAGTTGGGTCGGTTAGTAATGGTTGAATTGGCATGATTGAGGCAATGATCAGTTTCTTCGGTGTGTGAAATTATACATGTGGCTTGTGGTTGTACGTGCAGGCTCGACAACCACCACAACCTGATTGATTTGGGAAATATTTGATTCAAATTGCCTTGTGGTGTAAATGAATTCCGGAAGAGTCACGTTGATTTAGATCACGACTTGAGGTTTGTATTTTCTGCGGTTTGAGGAATTCAATCGCATGTTGCATTGGTTCTTCTGAGATGAACTAACTGAAAGGATTCTAGCAGACGAAGTGTTTATTCTACTGGTGGTTCAGGAGTTATGATGATGTTTTGTTACTATCGTGTAGCGGCATAATAGGTGCAGTGAGCGGCATGGGAATTGGATGATGAGAATCAAGGTCGCGGCTCAGTGTTGTTAAGGACGTCACGAGCTCAGATGAGCAGGGAAGGATTCAAATGTTCAGGGTAAGCTGACATTATCTTAGTGACGCCCGAGAATGGTGTTCTGTGTAAGAGGCATTGTGCGTTGGTTTGTAAATTCTTAATTGGCATTACAGAAATAGCATGGTCGATGGCCATTGACGGTCAGATCTTTGCTACCCGGTACGGAAGGTCATGGGAGCGTATCCCACGGAGAAATTTGTATAAGTGTGACATTTTAGTCACTGGATGATCAAAGATTACGACCAAGTATGGAGATTTTGGTACTATCGCTAATGTGAGAGTTTATGTGTGAACAACACTTTATTCGGTTGGTTGTGTACTGTGGAAGTTTGTTCCAGATTGGACGACTGCTCGTGTGTGTCATGAATAGGGCCCATGGATCGTTGAAAGATTATTTTCCTAGTATGGTATGATCAGGGTCGGTTTGAGGTCCGTCGCTGGGTCTAATGTGAATGGGTACTCTACGTCAGATCGGATGTGTTCATTCATCATAGCATTTCCTACAGGGGACTCGTCGGGCATTGGATGTTATTCTATCGTCATGTATTCCGTGTATTACTTCATTGTGCTATGTGGGTTGTAAGACGGCTTAATTATTCGCACTTGTGTTGTGGTCTCGTGTCGCCTGTGGTATCATTTGAGCAGAATGGCCTCGAGATGCAGGTCTTTTGTCGCACCTTAGTTGTGTTTGGATTTTGTAGCATATGGCGCTATCTGTCTCCCCCAGGATTTGTATTATGCACTTGGTGTGCTTGTTGTTGATATTCGGTCATTTTGTAAGTATAAGCGTTACGACTTGATGTGTGCGTTCTCTTCTTGATTGTTATGTGCAAGTCGGATGGCACGTCACCACAAGTATGTGGATCGGGTTGCACACCGCAACATTGTCATATTTGGATCGAGTTACACGCCGCAACAGTGTCACATTGGATCGGGTGGCACGCCGCAACAGTGAGATGTTGAGCATAATCCCTTACACTTATTTTGTATGACTTGATTTTCATCCCTTAGGTAGGTTCATAGCACCTTCGGCCGTTCTATTCGTTACGCGGGCTGGATAATTCCCTATCAGAGTTCATTCTTCCTTATGAGTTATATTCGAGTTTGTAGCTTGTTGGCACATTGTTGGCATCATATGAGATTTTGGCAGTGTATGAGATGGCTTATTGCCTGAACACCTTGTACTGGGCGAGACGAGATTCTTGGACCTGAAATCAGTGCAATCTGATTTATATAAGGTATATTAAAGAGCAAATCTAGCTATTTAGTTCAGAATGAGGTAATGGTTCTTATCAGGAGGAGAGACCCCATGATTTATTGTTCTGGCAGATGCTTATGAGTTTCTACACGTTCCTTCATTGTGGCAATATTGCGAGAGTTGGAACAGGCTTACATGTGTTATACGGCATATTGCGGGCATCAGATTTGTGAAATCGCAGCTATTAAGGTCGGAGGATGTTATTATGGGCATGTGGTGCATGGTGTGGTTTCAGCAAAAGTGCTTAATCATGTGTTGGATCAGCGTGTAGAGATTGATACGGTGTTCATATGTTAGAATCAGGTGTCGTGGAGAATTTTGGATGTTTGAATTTGGTTCTAAAGCTTGTTAGCTAAGGTTATAGGGATAATCTTCAGTCTAGATGGAGCGAATGTGCTCAACTGGGTCACGGTGGCATGTGCAGGTGCACGAGGTGTTAAACAACAATATTGGACAACTCCGAAAAAGTTCTTAGCACGTTCAAGGACGAACGTATATTTAAGTGGGGGAGAATGTAACGAATCGACCGGTCGTTTTGAGCTGTAGCGCGATGTTTAGAGGTTTGAGGCCTTGACTAGCTTCACTTCAAGTACGATGACTTATACGCGTGGCCAGAACTGAATTTCGGGAAGTTCGGAGTTGACTTGGAAAGAAAATTCTAATTTCGGAAGCTTTAAGTCGGAAGAATTGACTAAGGTGTGACTTTTTAGTAAGCGACCCCAGAATCGGGCTTTGAAGGTTTCAATAGGTTCGTAAGGCGATATCGGACTTGGGCGTATGTTCGGGTTGGGTATCGGGTGGTCCGGAAGCATTTCACCGCTTATTATGGAAGGTTGGCATTTTGAATGTATAAGAATTTCATTAGTTTTGTTTGAATTGGATTTTGATGTTATCGATGTCCGTTTTGGGTTCCAGATATTGAAATAGGTTCGATCGTGATTTGTGACTTGCACGCAAAGTTTGGCGTCATTCCGGAATATTTTGATATGATTCGGACACGTTCCTCGGCGTTTAAAGTTTGAAAGCTGAAAGAATGATTTTGATCATCGATTCATGATTTTGATATTATTTGTGACGCTTCAAGCCTTTGGATAAGTTTGTATAAGGTATCGGGACTTGTTGATGTGATTGGACGGGGTCCGGGGGGCTTCGAGTGTGTTTTGGGGTGGTTTCGGACCAAGTTTAGCTGAGTTGCTATTGCTGATGTCTGGTTCTGGTTTTGTTCTTCGGGAACGCGAAGGCATTCACGCGTTCGCGAAGAAGGATCTGTTGGTGCATACTTTTGTGCTTCGCAATCGCGACTGGGGGCCTCATGTTCGCGTAAGGTAAGAAGGTAAATCTACGTGTTCGCTATTGGGGCATTGCATTCGCGAAGGGGAAACTGGGCCTGGGATATTTTTAGCCTTCACATTCGAGAAGGGTGAACCGCGTTCGCAAAAGTTCTCCCGGTAAAGCATCGTATTTGCGAGCTGGGACTCGCATTCGCGAAGGGCAGTTTTGGAGCTAGAGCTGGTATTGCATCGCGAATGCGAGGGACTAGCTGCGTTCATCGATGAATGTCGGATTGGGCAGTGTCATTTTAAAGACAGAGGTTCGGCCATTTTTTTTTATTTCCTCCATGGGAGCCGACCTAGGAGCGATTTTGGAGCATAATTTTCATCATCAATCATGAGGTAGGTGATTTCTACAGGTTGTGAGTTAAGTACACAAATTTAAGCTTGTTAATTCATGGAAAATTGTGGAGATTATGGGATTTTAAGAGAAAACCTAGAAATTGGTATATTTGGAATTTGACAACGAAATTGGACATGGGATGGTGAATAAATTATATATTTGAATTCGCAATGTTACGGGTATTGTTTATCTTCGAAAATTTTCTAAATCTGAGTGCGTAGGCCCCAGGGTTGACTTTATTGACTTTTCAATCGGAGTTGGGAATTTGTTATAAATTGATCACTTATAAGCATTGGAGTATATTTTTTATTGAATCGCACATTTGTTTGACTAGTTTCGTTTCGTTGGGCTTTAAATTGAAGAGTTAGAGAGACGTTCGAGCCGGTTATGGAATATCGGAGCAGGGTAAGTCTCCTGTCTAAACCCCTAGGTGATAATTATTGTTATGTGCAACTAGTTGTGATTGCTACGTACGCCTCGGCAGTATATAAATGCATCTATGGTTCGTGCATGTCGACCCTCGGCAGTGTACACATTATTCTGGATCGGGCTGAACGACCTCGACAGAATCGTGCGTTATATCACTTGTCTGAATATTCGCGACATAGACCTTCCACAGATGCCTGACATTTTATATGGTATTCCCTATTCATTTGATATTAGAAATTGGCATTTTCTGATCTATTAAGGTAGATTACAAGACTGAGAAATTCATACTTTAAAAGAAATATTTGGAAGATTATGTAACTTGCAGAGTACCCCATTATTGTTGTGTGCTTCATATCTGCTTACGGTTTATTATATTATTTTATTGAACCTCTAGTAAGTGTCGATGTCGATCCCTCGTTACTACTTCTCCGGGGTTAGGCTAGATACTTACTGGGTACGTGTCGATTTACGTACTCATGCTGCACATCTGCACTAAATGTGCAGGATCTGACAGGTTCATTTGGTGATCACCCTGGCACGTAAGCGCAACTGTTGAGGAGACTTTATGTGAGCTGCATTCTAGGCTATGCATCGCAGTCCATCGAGTCTCCATCGTACTATATATTTTATCCTGTCTTATTTACATTCTAGACAGATGTTGTATTATCATTGTACTCCTGAGTAAATGCTCATGTACTTGTGACACTGAATTTTGGGGTTCTTATGGGTTGTTCGTTGTTGTAGTGGTGAAAATATTATCATTCACCCTGTAAATTCTATTTTGAATGATTTAATTAAGGAAAAATAAAATTATGATTTGAAATATTAAAATGAGTAATTATGCTGATCATTCACCGTTGGCTTACCTGACGGTGGTGTTAGGCGTCATCACGATCTTTAGTGGATTTTGGTCGTGACAAGCCCAATGAATTCAGACTTATATATATATATATAT
>NW_017670874.1:310662-336529 GCF_001879085.1 Nicotiana attenuata
ATATATATATATATATATATATATATATATATATATATATATATATGGGTTGGAAGAGTATCAAACTTTATGGCATTCATGTTCCCTCTTAGTCTTAATTTTAGTGGAACCTTATACCACCCCAAAAGCTAACATTAAAAAAGCAAACTACTATAAAACAAAATTGAGCATGTTTGGATCCAAAACTGAAAATGTGATCCCATCTTCTTTATTTCTAGTTTATTATTTTAAAATATTTTTAGCAAGTGAGCCCTATTCCTTTTTATTTTGAGTTCCCAATCTCGTTATCGCTTCTTCTATTCACCCTACCCCTCCTTTTCTTCATGCCTGCTTTGCCACAATTTTCAGCCATAGATGTAGTTCTTATGTTTTCTTCTTTCTTTTTTTCTATCAGTCGGCATGAGTTTCTTTTTAAAAAATATTAGGGAAGATCCATTATTGATTCAGTAACCCGCGTTTGGAATAGAAAAATCAGAAAAGATTATTGAAAAATCTATGCTCTACTAATGCCCAGCGTATGGAAAAAAAATGGTTGATAACTGTAAGGCCTCGTAAAATTTTACCTAGAACCCAGGGGCTTGTGGTGTCGAGATAGGCTTATGTTTTTGAGGTTGCGTCGAGGAGTTGGAAGAAAAATGTTGCAGGATATTTCTGCGGTCCACTATGTGATCGCAAAATCACTTTGCGGACTGCAGATCCGCAACAGAATGCAACAGGGCCCAAGCAAAATATTTAAGAGAATTTTGCGGTCGATTATGGGGCGGGCATTATCATTTCGAGGGCCGCACAATTCATCGCATATCCAACAAGAAGAATTCCGGAGGGAGACTTCACAGGGCGTTATGCGACCACTTAATTGTTCTACGGGCCGCATAATGGCCGCAGACTTGCCCAGGCCAAGCCCAGTTCAGGGACCATTTTTGTGGTCTCCTTAGCGGGACGCATACGTGTTTTGTGTCCGGTCTGCGACTGCAGACCCGATTTCGTAGGCTTAAGTTTGGAAAATTTTTACCCGGCCCTATCTTGATAAATAGACTTAAGGGACCGTTTTTGAAGGGGAATTCTGATATTTCAGAGAGAGGGGAATGCTTGAGAGAAAGAGAGGGAGGGAAGCCCAAAGTGATTTGATCATCAAATCCTTGCTCAAGCCTTGAAATTCAAAAAGGAAAACTCACAAGGACTTCATCCAAGAGGTAAGGTTCCATACGCTAGTCTTCAATTTCGAGTTTTTGCAGATGCTGCGTAATGGAGAGTGTGATGCTTGAGTATGGGAGTTGTTATTTACGCATGCATGTGCCAATAAAGGTGGTAGGGAGGTTTTGGAGTATATATGGGTGACCTATTCAAGTGGGGATTGCTTGGGGGGAGGGGGGGGGGGCTGAAGGAATATCACCATAGGACCTTATTGTCGAATATGCCCACCTAGGGTTTGATGAAATTCTTAAATGAGCTGAACCCGCGAATATCTTCCAAGTTATGGTTCAATATTGTTATGTCTCTAAATAGATTGCAGTTGCTAGGATTTTTGGAATATTGCAGTAACTTAAGGAAAGATCGAAGCAAGGTATGTTGGCTAAACTCTTCTCCTAGAATCGAATTCCTCGGTGTTCTCGTAAGTTTCAGGTATGATGGGCCAAGATCTTATTTCTCATGTTTCGTGTTATTTCTTATAAATTTGACTATTTCTAATAAGCTTGTGTTGAAAAATATATACTAAAAATGTTTTCCAAATGCTCCTATCATTTTATGTTCTCCTTCGGGAATGTATTCACATGTGACCAATGTGTTGAAATAATATGATTTCAATCATGTTTCAATTGCAAGTTATTATGCCAAATTGTGGAAGAAAATCAATGTGCTTAAGACTCTTGTTTCCCATATATAAACTTAAAGTCGTGATTACAAATACCCTTGTTGTTGATAATCCATAATGATGTTTGAAACTGAAAGGAGGGAGTATGAAATATGAAATACGGCCGAAATGCCAAGAACAAAATTACACTTGTGGTCGCTAGTGCCAACGAAATGAAAAGATGTGTGAAATATTATGGAATGAGCTTTAATTACTTTTTATAATAACATTTTTCATAGTATTGTTTAGTCACCAAGGAAGGGCAGGCTGAATTAAACATACCCCGAAACTACAAGTACCGGTGTAGGAGTGATTGAGGGGTAAATCCCCGTATTGATGTGATTAGATTATTCCCCTTGATTGGGATGATATTAATGAGATGATATTATTCCCATTAATTTGGATGAGATGATTGCTAGCGGAATGTGATGTCGACCCACACGGCATTATTGTGAGATAGTTTAGCCGATCGGACTGAGATCGGACACCATACCGCGCACATGGTGGTGTTGTGATTGGATGTATTTGGGTGAGACGACTTAGTCGATCGGGCCGTGATTGGACACCGTGCTAATAACACGGTGGTATATCGGTACTAAAGATCTATCAACCTAAAACATTGTTATTACCTGAAATTTATATTTCACTTAACTTGACATTGTTATATTGTTTGAGGCTCTCATTGATTTCATTTTCTTTCTGATTGTACTGTTACTCGTTTTACTGAGATGTTGTTTAGTATTACATACTAGTACTATTGCATATGTACTAACATCCCTTTTGACGGGGCCGCTGCATCTTTAATGGATGCAGTGGTTCCACGGCAGGCGGCATCGATCAGTGATAGCGGTACACCCTCTTCCAAAATAACTTGGTGAGCCCCACTTTATTTCGAGGTCTTGTATCTTTATTCCTTATGTATAATGATTTGAGTTATAGCCGGAGCCTTGTTACTGGCACCACCATAGTACTCTTTTGTATAAGTTAAAGGCTCTGTAGACATAGTGTGGGTTGTATATTGGTACTGGGAAATTCAAACTAGCAATCTTGTAATTTGTATCACATGTTTCCACCTCTAAACTATAAATGTGTAATGAAATATTTTGGGAAACCTTGAATGAAGTTCTAATGGTAATGAAATTGATATTGTTTACATAATCTTCTCATTGTCTAATTGATGGAATACATCTTCGCTTTATTTATGGGTAAGTTTGGGTAGAAGGAATTTAATAGGCTTTCGTGACCGGGATATCTCAGTTGAGCGTCTGTCACTCCTCAAGGTCGGGGCGTGACAAGCTTGGTATCAGAGTATAAGGTGTTAAAGTGTCCTAGGATGTCTCGGAGCCGTGTCTAGTAGAGTCCTTTTTACCGGTGTGTTGTCGATCACATCTATATTTAGGAGACTACTTGGGCATTTATGAATGTCACCCTTCTTTGATGTTCAAGATCATGCGATAGAGTTGTCTGTAAGATGTTCTTTTCTTAACTCTTGCATTGCTCTACTTTTCAGTATATGGAGCCTAAGAAGAAGGCAAGAACTGTCTAGAGAGCCGCTGTCACCCCAGGAGTGGCAGTCGATTCTATACTTGATGATGCGAGTGAGCAGCCGAGGGGTGAGGATATTTCCCCAACTATTACACCGCCTGATTCTACTACTCCTGCTCAGACTGCGTCAATCCCTACTCCTACTATGGGTGCAGCTATTCCACCCCCGACTGATATTCTAGTTCCACCTCCAACCCCAGCTTATGGTCCCGGTGTTTCTGATGGGGACCTTAGGGACCATACAGATAGTGGCTTCCCAGGCCCAGAGGTTGAATGTTTCACCTGCTTCCTCCAGACAACAAGGGGATTCTGCTAGTTCTAGGGTGAACAGGTTTCTTCAGTTAGATACTCCAGTGTTCTCGGGTACTAATCCTGAGGAGGACCCCTAGGACTTCATTGATGAGATGCACAAGATTCTCGGAGTTATGAATGCTACTGAGACTGAGGCAGTGGAGTTGGCCTCTTATCGCCTGAAAGATGTGGATTATTATTGGTTTGAGATGTGGGAGGTGTCTCGTGAGGAGGGTAGCCCTCCGACGAGGTGGGGTGAGTTTGCCGACGCCTTCATTGATCATTTCTTGCCTGCTGAGACTAAGGCAGCCTGTGCCGCTCAGTTTGAAAGCGTCAAACAGGGTAGTATGAGTTTGTGGGAGTACCATATGAGATTTGCGCGCCTGTCCAAGTATGCTATTTACATGTTGCTCACTATGGAGGCTAGAGTACGCCGGTTTATGCAGGGCCTCATCCCCTTGGTTATTAATGAGGCCGGTACAGCTACCTTAAATTCTAATATGAATTATGGGATGATGGTGGAGTTTTCTCAAGCCACAGAGACCCGCAAATTTAAGAAATTTAAGAATAGAATGGAGCGAGAGGATAGCATTAAGGCTCGGCCACGGGCAACTTTGGTGGTTCTTCCACTGGTGGTGGTGGTAGGTCAGTATTTAAGGGAGGGTCATCAGGGCCATACTAGTCATTTGCTCAGTCTTCAGTCAGTGCACAACCATCGGGGCTCGGTCAACAGCAGTGGAGCCGTTTTAGGCCCGGTCAGGGCAACAGGGGATCCTACCAGCAGGTCACCCTAGTAGGAGATTCTAGCTGCAGCGGAGGCCCCCATGCCCTAGGTGTGGGAAGATGCACTTAGGGGCCTATTTCATGGACCTACCCAGATGCTACGGGTACAGTATTAGGGGTCACATTCAGAGGGATTGTCGCTCGTCCCGCCAGAGTATCGGGAGGGGTACGAGTCAGCCAACCAGTTCTGCTGCTACTTCATCCGCAGCACCTCCTCCAGCTCGAGGCACTCCAGCACCCACAGGGCGTGGTGCAGCTAGGGTGGTGCACAGAGTTCGGGAGGACCCAACCATTTTTGTGCTATGATGGGTCGCCACAGTTCAGAGGCTTCTCCAGATATTGTCATAGGTATATTGACTGTCCAATCTCATGATGTATATTCTCTTATTGATCCCAATTCCACTTTGTCATATGTCACTCCTTATGTTGCTATGGAATTCGGGAGAGAATCGGAATAATTTCATGAGTTGTTCTTTGTATCTCCTCCAGTCAGTGAGTCTATTGTGGCTATGCGGGTTTATATGGATTATGTTGTCACGGTGCATGGTCGGTACACCATGGCCAATCTTATTGAATTGGGGATGGTTGATATTGATGTAATAATGGGGATGTAATAGCTCTATTCATGATTTTTCCAAGCTTGATTACCGAACCAGAACTATTAGGATTGAATTTCCAAATAATCCAGTTATTAAGTGGAAGGGGGTGACGTAGTGCCGAAAGGTAGGTTTATTTCTTAACTTAAGGCCTCAAAGGTGATTAACAAGGTGTGTATTTACCATTTGGTCCGGGTTACCGACACCGATGCTAAGGCACCTACACTTGAGTCTGTGCCAGTTGTGAATGAATTTCTTGAGGTCTTTCCTGATGAGCTCCCTAGGATCCCACCAGACAAGGAGATAGATTTTAGGATCGATGTGATGCCAGGCATGCAACCTGTATCTATTCCACCCTACAGGATGACACCGACAGAACTGAAGGAACTAAAGGAGCAGTTGAAGGATTTGCTTGAGAAGGGTTTTATCTAGCCAAGTGTGTCGCCTTGGGGTGTACTGTTTCTCTTTGTAAGGAAGAAAGATGGGTCATTGAGAATGTGTATTGACTATCGGCAGCTCAACAAGGTCACAATCAAGAATAAGTACCCACTGCCAAGGATAGATGACTTGTTTGACCAATTACAGGGTGCTAAGTACTTCTCCAAGATTGATTTAATATCTGGGTATCACCCATTGAAGATAAGTGAGCAGTATATTTCGAAAACAGCTTTCCGAACTCGATATGGGCACTTCTACTTTCTGGCGATGTGTTTTGGGCTAACAAATGCCCCCACAGCTTTCATGGATCTTATGAATCGAGTATTCAATCCTTTCCTCGACTCCTTTGTGATAGTGTTCATTGACTATATTATTGTATATTCACGAAGTCAAGAGTACCATGTCGATCATCTCAGGGCAGTTCTGCAGACTCTGTATCATCACAAGTTGTATGCAAAATTCACAAAGTGTGAATTTTAACTTGAATTTGTCGCATTCTTGGGTCACGTCGTCTCCACTGTAGGAAAAAAGGTTGATACTCAGAAGATCGCAGCCGTGAAGAATTGGCCTAGACCTACAACCCCAATAGAGATTCGTAGTTTCTTGGGCCTAGCTCGGTATTACAAAAGGTTAGTGGAGGGGTTCTCTACTCTTGCCTGTCCATTGACTAAACTAACACAGAAGGCAGTTAAATTCTAGTGGTCAGACGCTTGTGAAAAGTGTTTCCAAGAGTTGAAATCAAGATTGACTACGGCACCAGTGTTGACTTTAACAGAGGGTACAGATGGGCTTGTGGTATATTGTGATGCTTCAAGGATCGGACTTGGGTGTGTATTGATGCAACATAGCAAGGTGACCGCTTATGCTTCTAGGAAACTCAAGAATCATGAGAAGAACTATCCAACACATAATTAGAGCTTGCAGTGGTGGTATTTGCATTGAAGATTTGGCGTCGTTATTTATATGTGGTCCATGCGGATATATTCACGGACCATACGAGCCTTCAATATATTTTCAAACAGAAGGAATTGAATTTGAGGCAAAGAAGATGGCTTGAGTTACTCAAAGACTATGACATTGATATTCTATATCATCCGGAGAAGGCTAATGTTGTGGAGGATGCTATCTATGGGTAGTTTGGCTCACTTATAGGCATATCAAAGGCCGTTTGCCAAGGAGGTTCATCGGTTGGCTAGTTTGGGAGTTCGTCTCGCGGACTCTAGTGAAGGAGGGTTAATTGTGCAAAATAGGGCTGAATCGCTTTTTGCGGAAGTCAAGGAGAAGCAATACAATGATCCGTTGTTGGTACAGTTGAAGGAGGGGATTAATAAATAAAAGACCGTAGCTTTTTCTCTTAAAATAAAGATATTTTTTAAAATTTGTTGTCACGACCCCAAATCTCACATGTCGTGATGACGACAATCACAATACTAGGCAAGCCGATAATCCCACTAACTACGCATTTTTAGTTAAAAACATAATGAAACAGGTTTAACAGTAGCAAATTCTCATAAATAACCGATAAGGAAATATCGCGACTCAATACAAAATCCTCCAAAATTTGGGTGCCACTTAGTACATGAGCTACCAAAATGTCAACACAGTCAAACTACTAATACAGCTATCTAGAAAGATAGAGCAGTGCTAAATAACTGGAAAAAAAGGAGATTCAATGTCCGCGGATGACAAAGTAGCTACCTCAAAAGTCTCCAATCGGATGAAATTCCAAATCAAGCAACTGACGTGTCCAGAAGTACTTGGATATGCACATGAAGTGCAGAGTGTAGTATGAGTACAACTGACTCAATATACGTAATAAGTAACAAGACTAACATTTGGTTGAAAGCAGTGACGAGCTCAAATAGGTACAGTCCAAATCCAAATAATAACAGTAATAACTCAGAGAGAAATCCAATAATCAATTTATAGACAGTACAAAAATGTAGACATGGTTTCTAGTTTTTAACAGTTTGAGCCCAGCACAGATAGAATATGCCAAGTATAACCAAATGTCACATCTCGATATCTACATGTCAACTGCAATGCAACACAATGTTAAAGTCGTATACTCACTCTCGGAGTATTCATCCTCACTCAGCATGCTCAATCACTCTGCACTCCCAATCACTCAGCACTCTCAATCACTTGGCACTCGCACTTGACACTCGCACTCATCGGTACTTGCGCTCACTACGGGTATGTCAGACTCCGGAGAGGTGGATCCTGTTCAAGTGCTAATATAAGCCAATCATGGCATGAATAAATAAAGCCTGCTGCAGTGTGCAACCCAATCCCATAAATATCACTCACAATCAGGCCCTCGTCCTCACTCGGAAATCAATCTCTCTAGTCTCTCGGGCTCAAAAAAGGCCAAATACATAGACAGACACCGGAACTTGGCAGCACTTTTCACTTGGACACTTAAAGTTAGCCTATTTCCTATTAGACACTATAATTCAATTCAAACTGTGCCAATTAAACACAAAAATACTAATCAACCAAAAGAATATATTGTGTGAAATACACGCGCATGACGTGGCAAAATAGTCCAATTGAAAAAAGACACGTGGCTTTGACACAAAAAAATTTAAAGTCTTTTGAGAAAAGAATAAAAAGGTAACAAAAAAAAACCATTCGTCCCCAAATTGTCACGGTCTCCCGTCCACCGGTGGCTCTAATCCCGTCGCCAGACGTCACCCCTGCCCCCTCTTGTTTGTCTTCTTCGCATAACCTTCCCCACCCAACCCCTTTTCGTCTATTCCAAACAGATAAACAGAACAACATGGCTCTTTCTATCGTCTCTTAGCCAGTGAAAAAAGGACTATTGCTGGAAAATTTCGTTGGAAAATCTTAAAGATCAGTGCATCTTTAGCCGTCAAAATTCACTTTTCGTAGACCTTGCAATTTCACGTCTGAGAAAGCTTAACTATCCGCTTTTATTCAAAGATTTATTTGTTATTCAATAAATTGTTGGAAATCCTTACTTTGGTTTTGCAAAGGTTAAACTTTCCGTCTTTGAGAGTGTCTATTTGTTGAGATTTCCTGGAAGTGGGAAAGGATTGATGAGAGTGATAAAGTTTCATCCAATGGGATAATGGAGCTCCTTACTAGCTTCATGGTGTTTCTTGTTGAAAATCGTGGCAGATAATGGTGGTGATGGACAGATCTGAAAACAAAGAAAATTGCCACGGCGAGCGGCAACCGGCGGTGACTGTGGCGGAAGGACGTTGGCAATAATGGAGAGAGAAAATCTGAAAATTTTAAGGGGAGAAAAAAAGGAAATTACTATTTTTTATTCATTCACGCACTCAAGGAGAGTGAAAAACACTTTCTTTTCCATGTCATAGTTTTGTGTTTAATTGGTACAGTTTGAAATGAATTCTTGTGTCTAATTGGAAAGAGACCTAGTTTAAGTGTCTAAGTGAAAGATTGTGCCAACTTTAGGTGTCTCCGTATGTATTACGCCCTCAAAAAACTCATGCCAATCAGGCCAAAATAATGATACATGATGTAACAATAAAAGATAATAGAGACTGAGGTATGATATGGAAACGATGAATGTGACGGAGTACATAACAACAATTTAAGCAAACAACTCAACAACAAAAATGACCTCTGTGGGTCCCAACAGTACAAGCATATATCCTAAACATGATTTCTAACAAGAATCTAATCTCAATTTCTCTAACACGTGGAGAATACATTAATAACTACAAGATTAGATAACTACACAGTTCCACGAAATTAACCGAGTAACAATACTACGGTGCAGACTCACACGCTCGTCACCTAACATGTGCGTCACATCAACACTAACCACATAACACGTAGTTCAGGGATTCATACCCTCATAGCCCCACGTACGGTTTGGAGGCCGAGCCCCACCAAGTTTGGCAGTGTTACTTACGTCAAACCGCATAAATTCCTACTCCAACAAGCCATTGCCTCGCAAATCAGCCTCCGAATAACTCGAATCTAGCCACAAACAACGTAATACAATCAACACAAGCTATATGAATCAATTCCATATCATAAAGCTAGGTTCTTTAACAGAAGGCAAAAAGTCAACCCAAAAGTCAACCTCGGGCCCACATCTCAGAATCCAAAAAAATTATAAATTCTGAACACCCATTCAATAACGAGTCCAACCACACCAAAATTACCCAATTCTGACGTCAAATCGTCGCTCAAATCTCCAAATCTTACTCTTCAATCTCCAGTCAAAAATTTCCCAAATTCCATCTTAAAAACACATAAAGAGGTGGGAAATTCAATGGGTATTCAATATTAATAGATAAAAATAACCAAAATTTGCTTACCTCCTGAAATCTCGTGAAATCCCTCTCAAAAACTGCCTTCCACCGAACTTGCGAAGTCCAAAAATGAGAAAAACCCTCAAAACCCTCGATTTTATCTTCTGCCCAGGCATCTTCGCACCTGCAAATTCCCAAGCCGCACATGCGGCTCCGCTTCTATGGAAGAAGGCCACTCCTGTCGAATCCACTTAAGGACCCGACCAGCTGTACCTGTGGTCCAACCATCGCGCTTGCGAGACCCCTCAGCACTCCTGCGCATCTGTGCTTGCGGATTCCATTCCGCTCGTGCGAGTCCAGCTACACCTACCAAACTCCGCATCTGTGGAGACTCGTCGCATCTGTGGGCTCGCAGATGTGGAAAACTTCCTCGTACCTGCGACCACTACCCAACACCCACAAGACTGCGCCTGCAACCCCAGGATCGCTTCTGCGGTCGCGAACTGGTGACCAATCCTTCGCAGGTGCGATTGCACCAGACCAACAACAGATCAATAACTCCTCTAAGTCCAATTTCAATTCATTAACCATCCGAAACCGACAGGTCCCCAAGACCTCAAACAAACATACCAACAAGTCCTAAAACATCGTATGAACTCGGTCGAATGCTCAAATCACATCAGCCAACACTAAAAACACGAATCGCACATCGATTCAAGCCTAATAAACTTATGAACTTCTAACTTCTAAAACAAATGCCGAAACATACCAAACCAACTCCGATTGACCTCAACCTTTGCGCACAAGTCATAAATGGCATAACGGACCAATTCCATCTTTCGGAACCAAAATTCGAGCTTGGTAATAACAAAGTCAACTCTCGAACAAACATCTTAACTCCCGAACATCAACTTTTCCAACTTTCGCCAATTCAAGCTGAAATCATCTACGAACCTCCAAATCAACATCCGAACACACTCCTAAGTCCAAAATTACCATACGGATCTATTAGAACCATCAAAACATTGTTCTAGGGTCATTTATACATAAGTCAACATCCGATCAATTGTTTCCACTTAGGCTTCCAACCTTGGGACTATGTGTCCCAACTCATTCTGAAGCATCCTCGGAACTAAATCAACCACCCCAGCAAGTCACATAATAACAAATGAGCAAAGAATAAGCAATAAATGGGGGAACATGTCTATAACACGCAAAACAGCTGGCTGGGTCGTTACATTCTTCCCCTCTTAAACAAACGTTCGTCCTCGAACGGGGGCTAGAATCATACTTGGAGTCTCAAATCGGCGTGGATATCTGCTCCACACCTCCTGCTCGGTCTCCCAAGTAGCCTCCTCATCTGGCTGCCCTCTTCACTTCACCTTCACCGAAGCTATATTCTTTGACCTCAACTTCCGTACCTGCCGATCCAAAATGGCGACTGGCTCTATATCATAAGTCAAATCCCCATCTAACTGAACCGTGTTAAAGTCCAAAACATGATACGAAACACGAAAATGCTTCCGGAGCATGAAAACATGAAACATTGGATGAACGCTCGATAGACTAGGCGTAAATGCAATCTTGTAATGCACCTCTCCAATCCTATCAAGCACCTCAAAAGGCCTAATATACCGAGGGCTCAACTTGCCCTTCTTTCCGAACCTCATAACACCCTTCATGGGAAAAACTCTAAGCAATACCTTCTCTCCCACCATTTAAGCAACATCATGAACCTTCCAATCGGGGTAACTCTTCTGTCTAGACTGTGCCGTGCGAAGCCGATCCTGAATCAACTTAACCTTTTCCAAAGAATCCTGAACCAAAGACAGTACCCAACAGCCTAGCCTTACCCGGCTCAAACCAACCAACCGGAGACCGACACTGCCTCTCATACAAGGCCTCATACAGACCCATCTGAATACTGGATTAGTAGCTGCTGTTGTAGGCAAACTCTGTAAGCGGCAGAAACTGATCCCAAGAACGCCCGAAATCCATGACACAAGCGTGTAACGTATCCTCCACTCGTGCACTCGTACTGTCCGTCCGTCTGAGGGTGGAATGTTGTACTCAACTCAACCCGTGGGCCTAACTCTCGCTGCACTGGTCTCCAAAACTGCAAAGTGAACTGCGTGCCCCAATCTAAAATAATAGACACCGGCACACTGTGAAGGCGAATAATCTCGCATATATAGATCTCAGCGAACCGCTCCGAAGAATAGGTTGTCCTAACTACAATGAAATGCGGGGACTTAGTCAACCAGTCCACAATCGCCCAAATAGCATCAAACTTCTTCAAAGTCTGTGGGAACCCAACAATGAAGTCCATGGTGATACGCTCCCATTTCTACTCAGGAATCTCAAGCCTCTGAAGCAAACTGCCCGGTCTCTAAATGCTCGTACTTCACCTGCTGACAATTCAAGCACCGATCAACAAACTCCACTATGTCTTTCTTCATCCGCCTCCACCAATAGTGCTGCCTCAAGTGTTGGTACATCTTTGCGGCACCCGGATGAACGGAATACCGCAAACTGTGGGCCTCCTCAAGAATCTACTCATGTAGCCCATCCACATTGGGCACACAAATTCGACCCTACATCCGCAACACCCCATCATCCCCAATAGAAACCTCCTTGGCATCATCGTGCTAAATCGTGTCCTTAAGGACAAGAAAATGGGGGTCGTCATACTGACGCTCTCTGATACGATCATATAAGGAAGACTGAGAAACCACACAAGCTAGAACTCCACTAGGCTTCGAACTGATTAGCAAAGGCCTGAACAGCTGATGCAAGCGGTCTCTTACTAATATGAATAAATGCAAGGCTACACATACTCGCCGCCTTCCTACTCAAGGCATCGGCCACCACATTGGCCTTTCCGGGATGATACAAAATTGTAATATCATATTAAGTAACACTTCCAAATCTTCATTGCTTGGACGATGGCTGCCAATTCCAAATCATGAATGTTGACATCCAATTTTGTCCCTACTTTCTTCTAATTAGTTTTCTTGAGCTTCTAAGTTACTTATAAGTTGAATACCCTATTTTACTACTATTTTTTATTTACAATTGTTACTACTAATATTATTAGTATTAATATTAGTATTAGTGTTAGTATTGATATTATTATTCTTATAATTACTATTATCATTATTATTATTATTATTATTATTATTATTATTATTATCCCAACTAATATTGTCATTATTTTAATTTTTATTAATATCTATTTAATATTATTTTTATCATACATATATAGTTTATAAATTTAATATTTGATACAAAGAAGTTAAAAAAAAACTAATTAATTTGAAGATTGGAAAAGACCAAGAAGTCAAGCCAAAATAAGGTCCATGTGTTCGTTCTTTTTCACTACGATATAGCCCATCAAATGTCAATTTAATAGCCTATTTGATGCCAAATTCTGACCATAGCAGGCAGCCCAAACGTCCAACTAATCTCCTAGCCCAATAACAAGTCCATTACATTGATCACTTTTTAGAATTAGGGTTTGGAAACCAAACGTCTTTTTCTTCTCCTTCCTCTTTGGTGAAAGTTCACCTACCTCCATCATCCATGGCAGAAACTTTCCCCTCGAATTTGTGAAAGTTCTTGTCTCTCCTTTATTTTTTCTCTCCACACCACGTGAACCTGCTGAATCCATCCAAAAAAAAAAGCATTCAACGTTCAGTTTCAAACGTTCTCTTTGACCAAGATTCAAAAATAAAAATCGAATTCGTTCTTGAAATCCCGCCCAAAACCATCTCTCAGAGAACCCTAGCTTTTCCCTATAAATACCCTCTTTTGTTTGCAGACGAGGCGGAGGTTGGAAGGAACAAGAAACACCACTTTACATTGTCAAAATACTAAGTCTACGAAGTAATCCAACTCTGCTCGCACACTATCACTTGTACTACCACCGTTGCTAAATTTTCTTTTTGTCTCGGTAAACTTTGGTCGTGACAAAGATATTCGAACTCATTCGGCTCGGAGTTCGGATCTGTTCGTGACAAGAGAGTAGATTCGAAGATTCGACACCCCGTTCACTGCTCCACAAACGGTCAGTTACTCCCAAACTCAAGCCCTTTCTTTCTTTACTGATAGTATGTGACGTGCAATGGTTCACTATGTTAATTAGATGGCAGGAGTTAAAATTTTCCCTATGTAGAAATTATGCCATTAGGATTTAATTTTTTGGCCGTATATTAAAAGTCTTGATTGATGAATGTTTGACAAAATGTTTATATGAATACATAAGGTTTCAATTTCGTGATGTCGATTCGTGAATTTAGATATCATGTGTAGGCTCCTTATGATTGTCGGTGTTGCTATTTGTGCACTGTTTGATTAAGAACACGTGCAAAATATCCCTTCTCTTAAAATATTAATTGGAAATTAGTTTAAAATTTTCTTAAAGTTCACGTCTCGTATAGCATTGAGTAAGTTAATTGTCGTATCCCCCATGTTTCTTTCTGTTGCATTACATGAGTATTAGACACTCTTGACTTGGAACCATATTCAAAGATAATACTAATTTTAGAGGATTAACGATTGTGTTGCATACTTGAATATGGTATGAAGAAAGTACTCTGTTGAAATGTCGTTATGCTTTTCAAACTCTAGAAAAGAGGATTCAGAAATAACTTGATACCTTGTTCTTTAGTATTAATTCGTGTAATTACCAAAGATGGAAAACAAACCTTTTTGTTCCTGTAACCTTAAAATGACTTTTAAAGCATGATTGTTAGCCAATTAAGTATAACATGTGGAACTGAAACTGTTTGGGGTAACGAAATGGAACATGGACTTTTAAAAAATGTAATAGGTGTGATTAAGAGTATATTCTGTTACATTAATATTGTTGTGAAGTTGTTTGTCTCAAAGTCAGTATGTCACCTAAGAATTTGTCATTTCTTTTCAAGTATATAAGATTTGACATGTTTAAGTCTTGCCTTGTTTTATGTTGAGGATCCTTTAGTTTAGCAATGGTTCAAAACTGAATATGCCGTTGGCTTCTTTATTCTGTTTACTTACTGGTTTTGTATACTATTATGTTGAGAATCGAATTCTCCTTCTAACTCTACGTTCCTTTCTTTTATCTTACATGACAAATTAAACCGGAGTCGCGAGGAGTTCCAATGCGAGAAGTGGTGTTGTTGCTAGACATGAAGCACGCATACCCTTCCATTTCCACTTCCATTCCTAAAGTATATTTAGGACTCTCGAGAAAAGAGAGAAGAAGAAGAGAGGATCAAACATTGACTGTCTAATGCTCCTTTCTTGTGTTTATTAGTTAAACTATTTTTTTTATGCGATCTATTTGTTTGCTTGGTTACTTGAACTCGTTTGAATTAAATTAGTTTGTTTGATCACATAGAATTTGATATCTAGAGGTGCAGTTTTTTTTAACATCAATTATAACTTTTCATTTAGTAGTCCAAGTTAATAGACCTCATTACTGACTTAAGAGCGTTTTTTGGGAAAAATATTTGGCAAGCTTTCAGGAATATATATTTCTTTACAATAACAAACAAAAAAACCATTTGTTTTTACAATGACAAAACAACAAGTTCAGATTTTGGTTTCTTAAAAAATAGTGTAACTCTTTCAAGTGCCAGGCGAGTAAAGCTCGTTAGATTTTCTTTGAACATGGTTTCGTTGAGAACATTAGGCTATGATCTATTTTTGCTAAAAGTCAAAGCTATTGTTTTAGTCTTTACTGAGAGGTCAGATCTTTTAATTCATGCTTTTCAATTGTTATCTTATGGAAAGTTTATATCTAAGCTTACGCTACATACTATTATTAATAGCATGTCTTTAAATGCTATCTTTTCTATCTTCTACAAATAGATTATTTAACAACACATCATTTAGCCTTAGTTAATTTATATAAGTTCGGTCGGTTAACCATTTAAAATGGATCTTAAAGGGTGCCTTAAAAACCTTCCCTTTAAATTAATTGAACCGTTACTTAGAATCTTTAGGTTAAGTAGACCCCATTACAGAGTTATACTTTATTAAGTTACTTTAATCAATATAGGTGTCCTAATAACTTTAATAAAATGCGGAATCGCCTATATATTGTACCTTACTTTAACCAGTTTAAAATAGAGTATAACAGCTTGGCGACTCTGCTGGGGACTAGGTTCTAACCATAACGGACATAGGTCAATTAAGGCTTCAATGGTTACTTTATTTGACTTTAAATTATTTATATGCCATAATTTCTTTGCTTGATATAAACTGTCTATGTGTTACTGTTTTAATATAAACTGTCATTCCGTTTTACTTCTTCCACTCCTGGAAAATTCACACAATTTACACACTTAAGCGGTTACGTGGTTTGCAGCCGTGCACTACTAAAATACCCTTTAGTCGGAATGATCTTGTGGATTTAGTCGATCAGCGGTGCAGTCGACAGCCACAGACTTTCCACTCTCAAGTTGTCCGCTTGGGAGAGCCTCGTGTCTTAGAAAGCCAACTCTAGTCTACTTAAGATAGAGCGAAACCAATACCATCTTTTAAGAAAATTCATCATTTCATTGACCTTGAAGGCTTAATACCCTTGGTGTATTAAGTGCATTAATTGACTTTACCTGAATGTCTAAGTAGGTTAACGACCTCAATTGACACTTTATCATGATCTATGTGCATATTTGAAGGAACTGTGCCTATATATGCTCTAATTTATTAAACTTTAGGAAAAAGGGTAGGACCATTTTTTTACTATGACAAATATAAAAGTTTCAATCTTGGATCAACTATTTACTAAAAATCAACGACAAAAGAAAAAAAAATTATTATTTTAAACTATGAAGTACATTGCATCTTACTTTCTTCATTTGACATGTAATGATTTCTATACAACCATTATTTTTGGAAATAGACTATTTCAATTAATCAAGCAATGGAACGATATATTATGGCACATTTACCTTTTAAATACACGCTAGGCCTATCTCTGGCACTAAGAGGTCACATGCATATTAGAACGCGCTATTTTATTGACTTTATTTGCTACATAATCTTATTTGACATTTACTTATCCAATTTTGCATTATTATATCTTGTTGTTATCTCATACTGACTCGTTTTCTCTTTTTCTTATTTTTCTTTCTTAACAAAACAAATATTTTTTTAAAACTAATGGTTAACCTATGAGAACCATCACATTCATATATCAAAAAATAGTCATAACTTTCCACCATTAGAGCCTGCTACACACATTGAAGACTCATCCATGCACTACGCTACCAATGTCATCCAAAACTTTACTTACCATTTAATCAAACACTACCAGTCTCCACCAACCCACCCTATAGGATAACAAACCTAACCTCACTTCATGTTGACATTTTGACGAACTATCTAATTAAAATAACCATACAAACCTCTATACTCTTACAATTTTATCAGTCTCAAGTACGAACTATGTCTAACCTGATTCTTGTTTCAACAAGATACATAGGCAATCCTACATAAGGATTCGGTCATCCTATTTGTTGAATTTTGTGTCCTCAGAATTGGAAACCGGGTCACATCAAATCTTCATATCAATAAATCAACTCTTCATATCTTCAATCATTTCCACTGGTTCAAACTTTGTGCCCTCATAATTGGAAACTGAGGCATATTTTCTAAGTCAACCAACTCTTCAAATTTTTAGGGTTCTGACTGTTCTAAATTTCAAATTTGAAAACTGGGGCAGCTTTTTGAAATAGTTCAACTACTCTTCAAAAATTGCTACTATACTTCATTTTCACCCACATCAAAATTAACACAATTCTTTAGATGGATCCTCATAAGTTTGACAAATTTGAATTCGAGGTCCAGAGTCATTTACTTTCTATTACTACCAAACACAATTTGATCCAAACCCTCAAAACATGATGGTTCAACACAAGTCAACCAATTTCTTTTAAACTAACAAATTTTCTTTGAGTGAGAGGCATACTTCACACGTCGACTTGAAGCTCAACAACAGATATAAAATTCAGCCAAAATAAAGATTCGACTCAACAAGAATCAACACCCCTTCCCAAATTAAGAATTTTTCTTTAGATGGAGGAACAACAAAAGTCACAAGATGATGATGTTGAATCAAACTTCAAATCTACTAATCATGACCGAAAGCGTCATTAGGCTCGCCACGACCTTGCCTTAATAAGCCAGACGGCTTAATCTCTCCCTTTATTCTTCACTTTAATCCTTCTACTTTATCATGACTTTATATCTTTATTAACATATAACATAATTATTTGTAGGTGACATTTTGCTAAAATATTACAGGAGTTAGCGATCAAGTCTACTGACCAAGAAGCACCATTCGGCCTTCCATGGCCTAATCATCATAAGCCAAATGGCTTTATATCTCACTTTATCCTTCACTTTACCCTTTATATTTATCCTAACTTCATGACTCAATTAATAACTTTAACCTAAATTTTGCAGGAACAAATATTAAGTCTACCATTCAAGATCAGAGGTGTCATTCAGCCCGACACTGCCTCACATCACAAGCCGAGCGATTTTTCTCTTACTTTATTCTCTACTTTACCCGTTACTTTATCATTCACTTTATCTATCTTAATGACTTTAACTTAAATATTACAAGAATCATCTTCAAGTCTATTGTATGTGACATACGGTCCATCGAAACCTCAACTTCAACAACAATTTTCCTACCTTACTCTCTACTTTATATCAACTTTATGACTATAATGATTTTACCCTTAACTTTATACGAAAATTTATTCAAGACTTCGCAAGCATCAATATGACATAATAAGCCAAAAAATTCATTCATACTTAATTATTGACTTTACTTCCTACTTTATGATGCACTTTTAACTTTGCGACTTTATCCTGAACTTTACAGGAAAATCATCAATTCCCCAGAGACAAATGGAGGCATTATTTATCATCAAATCTTCGAAGACAACCGGAGATATCATTTGGACAACCTCATCTTCATAAGCCAAACGGCTTCATTCATAATTTATCATTGACTTTATCTTACTTTATCATTACTTCGACTTCATGACTTTATCCTGAACTTTACAGGCAACTTTAGCCGCGACTTTATATGCATCATTCATTAAGTCTCCGAAGACAACCGGAGGCTTCATCAACATCAAGTCCACCGACCACAATTGGAGAAATCATTTAGGCTCGTCCGCCTTCAAATAGGATATTTAGGCTCGTCCGCCTTAAAATAGGACACTTAGGCTCGTCCGCCTTCAATAGGATATTTAGGATCGTCCGCCTTCAAATAGGATATTTGGGTTCGTCTGCCCTCAAATAGGACACATCGGGTTCGTCCGCCCTCAAATAGGACATATCAGGTTTATCCACCTTCAAATAGGATGTACTGGGCTAGTCCACCCTCAAATAGGACATATTGGGTTCGTCCACCCTCAAATAGGACATATCAGGTTTATCCACCTTCAAATAGGATATACTGGGCTAGTCCACCCTCGAATAGGACATATTGGGCCGTCTACCCTCTAATGAGACATATCGGGCAACTCTACCCAAGATTTTACAAGCATACTCAAGTCCTTGAAGACAACCGGAGGCATCATTCGTCATCAGACCTCCAAAGACACACGAAGGGAATCATTCATCATCAAGTCTCCAAAGACAACTGGAGATATCATTCGGCCACACGGCTCCATCATCATAAGCCACACGGCTTCATTCCTACTTTAGCATTGACTTTGCCCGCTACTTTCATGACTTTTCGACTTTATAACTTTTTAAATGACTTTATTCCTGAACTTTACAGGCAACTTAATCCAAGACCTTACAAGTATCATTCATCATCAAGTCCCCGAAGATAACCGGAGACATCATTTGGCCACACGGCTCCATCATTATAAGCCACACGGCTTCATTCCTACTTTAGCATTGACTTTACCCTTTGCTTTATCATGACTTTATGATTTTACGACTTTACAAATGACTTTACCTGAACTTTACAGGCAACTTTATTCAAGGATTTACAAGCATCAACATCAAGCAACCTTATCTAAAACTTTACAAGCAACTTCGTACAAGACTTTACAAATATCATATCAAGGCCATCGTCCAACAATCAGAGGCGTCATAACGACTTTTGTGGCCTCATCCTCATTCTCATAATCATCTTCATTATCATGTTATTCTCTTTGTAATTCTGCACCACTGGCTTTATCCCAAATTTTACTAATGATTTTACTACAAACTTCCAGATGAATTTTGCAACAAACTCTACAAGACACAATTTTTGAGCAAAACACTATCAACGTTCTTGTTTGAAATCAGAGATGTCAATTTCGACTCATCACAACTTCACTTTAATTCACATAGCCAAACGACTTTTCTCTTATCTTATTTTATACTTTATTTGCTTATTATTTTATCCCACTTTACTACACTTTAGTTGTTAACTACTTTTCTTAAGATTCGACAGAAAATACAATTTGAGTATGCTGATTACAACAACAGGAGTCACACAACACAACGTGGAACTATCTCTTAGCAGTGAACTGGGGGCAAATTTGCTAGAGAGGAATATCAAACTCAGAAGCAAAGGTCGAGGATCTACTCTCGAACTTCACTCCGCCTACCTCCCAAAATATGGGATTTGTAGGTAATCTAAATAATTCAAAATTTTCATTGTATCCACCACTATATTTTCTCAATCAATCGCTTTCATAATCTCAAAACTTTCAATAACCCAGTGTCATCAAAACTCGACACTGGGGCAGATTTAAAAAATCAGTAAGTTCATTCAATCCTAAGGTTTCACAAAACCGTATCTAGTAGAGCTCTACTCGTAGTTGTGTTATCTGCCACATTTTATAAGTAGGAGACTACAAGTACATTTTTCAATCTTAAACATCCCCGTGACTTATTACCAAATCCATAATCGTATTATAACTCTCGAACTACATATGGCCAGATTCTCGTGAAGCCCGAGATATGTAGGCAACTCGAAACCTGGGTGCGGCAAAATTTTTTCCATAACCTCCTATACACGTAATCTTCCCAACATCCATATCAGTTCAGTCAGACCGTACTTGTGGTCGGAACAAAATTGGCTACTATGTCAATTTCTTTGCCCGAATACTCTTGCATCGTTTCCGGTCAAAGAGGGGCAGCTGTTGACATCCAATTTTGTCCCTACTTTTCTTCTAATTAATTTTTCTTGAGCTTCTAAGTTACTTATAAGTCTGAATACCCTATTTTACTACTATTTTTTTATTTACAATTGTTACTACTAATATTATTAGTATTAATATTAGTATTAGTGTTAGTATTGATATTATTATTCTTATAATTACTATTATCAAATTATTATTATTATTATTATATAATCCCAACTAATATTGTCATTATTTTAATTTTTATTAATATCTTACTTAATATTATTTTTATCATACATATATAGTTTTATAATTTAATATTTGATACAAAGAAGTTCAAAAAAATAATTAATTTGAAGATTGGAAAAGACCAAGAAATCAGGCCAAATAAGGTCCATGTGTTTCGTTCTTTTTCACTACGATATATGCCCATCAAATGCCCATTTAATAGCCTATTTGATGACAAATTCTGACCATAGCAGGCAGCCCAAACGTCCAACTAATCTCCTAGCCCAATAACAAGTCCATTACATTGATCACTTTTTAGAATTAGGGTTTGGAAACCAAACGTCTTTTTCTTCTCCTTCCTCTTTGGTGAAAGTTCACCTACCTCCATCATCCATGGCAGAAACTTTCCCCTCGAATTTGGAAAAGTTCTTTATCTCCTTTTATTTTTCTCTCCACACCACGTGAACCTGCCGAATCCATCCAAAAAAAAGCATTCAACGTTCAGTTTCAAACGTTCTCTTTGACCAAGATTCAAAATCAAAAAATCGAATTCGTTCTTGAAATCCCGCCCAAAACCATCTCTCAGAGAACCCTAGCTTTCCTCTATAAATACCCTCTTTGTTTGCAGACGAGGCGGAGGTGGAGAGGAACAAGAAACACCACTTTACATTGTAAAATACTAAGTCTACGAAGTAATCCAACTCTGCTCGCACAACTATCACTTGTACTACCACCGTTGTTAAATTTTCTTTTGTCTCGGTGAACTTTGGCCGTGAAAAGGATATTCGAACTCATTCGGCTCGGAGTTCGGATCTGTTCGTGATAAGAGAGTAGATTCGAAGATTCGACACCCCGTTCACTGCTCCCACAAACGGTCAGTTACTCCCAAACTCAAGTCCTTTCTTTCTTTACTGATAGTATGTGACGTGCAATGGTCCACTTTGTTAATTAGATGCCAGAGTTAAAATTTTCCCTGTGTAGAAATTATGCCATTAGGATTTAATTTTTTGGCCGTATATTAAAAGTCTTGATTGATGAATGTTTGACAAAATGTTTTATGAATACATAAGGTTTCAATTTTGTGATGTCGATTCGTGAATTTAGATATCATGTGTAGGCTCCTTATGATTGTCGGCGTTGCTTTTGTGCACCGTTTGATTAAGAATACGTGCAAAAATATCCCTTCTCTTAAAATATTAATTGGAAATTAGTTTAAAATTCTCTTAAAGTTCACGTCTCATATAGCATTGAGTAAGTTAATTGCCGTATCCCCCATGTTTCTTTCTGTTGCATTACATGAGTATTAGACACTCTTGACTTGGAACCATATTCAAAGATAATACTAATTTTAGAGGATTAACCATGTGTTGCATACTTGAATATGGTATGAAGAAAGTACTCTGTTGAAATGTCGTTATGATCTTTTTCAAACTCTAGAAAAGAGGATTCAGAAATAACTAGATACCTTGTTTCTTTAGTATTAATTCGATGTAATTACCAAAGATGGAAAACAAACCTTTTTGTTCCTGTAACCTTAAAATGACTTTTAAAGCATGATTGTTAGCCAATTAAGTATAACATGTGGAACTGAAACTGTTTGGGGTAACGAAATGGAACATGGACTTTTAAAAAAAAATGTAATAGGTGTGATTAAGAGTATATTCTGTTACACTAATGTGTTGTGAAGTTGTTTGTCTAAAGTCAGTATGTCACCTAAGAATTTGTCATTTCTTTTCAAGTATATAAGATTTGATACATGTTTAAGTCTTGCCTTATTTTATGTGGAGGATCCTTTAGTTTAGCAATGGTTCAAAACTGAATATGCCGTTGGCTTCTTTATTCTGTTTACTTTACTGGTTTTGTATACTATTATGTTGAGAATGAATTCTCCTTCTAATCTACATTCCTTTTATTTTATCTTACATGACAAATTAAACTCGAGTGCGCGAGGAGTTCCAATGCGAGACGTGGCGTTGTTGCTAGACATGAAGCACGCATACCCTTCCATTTTACTTCCATTCCTAAAGTATATTTGACTCTCGAGAAAAGAGAGAAAGAAGAAGAGAGGATCAAACATTGACTGTCTAATGCTCCTTTCTTGTGTTTATTAGTTAAACTATTTTTTTTATGCGATCTATTTGCTTGCTTGGTTACTTGAACTCGTTTGAATTAAATTAGCTTGTTTGATCACATAGAATTGAATCTAAGAGGTGCAGTTTTTTTTAACATCAATTATAACTTTTATTTAGTAGTCCAAGTTAATAGACCTCATTACTGACTTAAGAGCATTTTTTTGGGAAAAATATTTGGCAAGCTTTCAGGAATATATATTTCTTTACAATAACAAACAAAAAAACCATTTGTTTTTACAATGACAAAACAACAAGTTCAGATTTTGGTTTCTTAAAAAATAATGTAACTCTTTCAAGTGCCAGGCGAGTAAAGCTCGTTAGATTTTCTTTGAACATGGTTTCGTAGAGAACATTAGACTATGAGTCTATTTTTGCTAAAAGTCAAAGCTATTGTTTTAGTCTTTACTGAGAGGTCAGATCTTTTTAATTCATGCTTTTCAATTGTTACTTATGGAAAGTTTATATCTAAGCTTACGCTACATACTATTATTAATAGCATGTCTTTAAATGCTATTTTTCTATCTTCTACAAATAGATTATTTAACAACACATCATTTAGCCTTAGTTAATTTATATAAGTTCGGTCGGTTAACCATTTAAAATGGATCTTAAAGGGTGCCTTAAAAAACCTTCCTTTAGATTAATTGAACCCTTACTTAGAATCTTTAGGTTAAGTAGACCCCATTACAGAGTTATACTTTATTAAATTACTTTAATCAATATAGGTATCTAATTCACCATAAATAATTAGGTGGCGACTCTTTTAACTTTAATCATATTCAAAAAATTGCCTATATGTTGTACCTTACTTTAACCAGTTTAAAATGGGGTATAACAACTGGTCGCCCTGCCTGCTGCTGCTTCTGCTGCTGGATAGTGGCTGCTCCTGGACCGGCTGAATAGTGGGTGCACACTCGAGGAATCTCCTGAGTCTCTTGCAGAAGCTCAATCACTACACCCTTTGTACACGGGAAGCTTTCTTTCTTCTCCTTGAGGCCTAGGTGCCTGTCCTCGCTCTGGCTCTGGTGCTGCTTGCTGGAGGAGCTGATCCTCAAAATAGCAAGTCTAAAGCATCTGATCTGCCAAATGAGCTTGTCCACATCCGCTCTTCCTTAGACGCCCTTGACTTTCTCATCTTTTTATGCTCTTTGGCAAGCTCTTTCAGAGCTTTGCCATGTGAATCTACCACCTTAGTCAAGGTGGCCTGAGTCTCCAAAATCTTCTCCTGGTTGGCCAGGAGCTTCTTCCAAATGTCTCCTCAATAGACTGAGGAATCTGAACAGTGGCTGGTGCTGACCGGGCCTCAACTGAAGTAGCCAATGTGGACAACTTGGATGTCGCAGCTGACATCACAGTTGTTTAAACTGGCCAAAGTCTTGCTAACTGATGGGCTGTGAGAGGGTTGGTCCAGGAAGCAGGGACTGACGGGCCAGCTGAAGAACTAGGACCCGCAGAAGAGGAGGGCACATCAGCAATAATGGTGGCAGTGGAACGGAGGGAAGCTCAAGTAGAAGGCTCCACAACAGACTCTACCGCAACTGGCTCCTCAGACAGGCCAATCGGGGCAGAGGTGGATGCCTTGTGCTTTTTGTCCTTTGGGTTGTCCGGCCCTGAATGCTGAACCATGAGAATGGGGACACTGGGCGAACTTTCACATCATAAGGCTTCTTCTTCACCTTCGCATCCCGAAAATAATGCTGAGAGTGTTGGGATATGGATAGTTCCCAATACACTCAACCCCCACCGAAGTGATAGCCCTGTACATCACGTTTTCCCACATTGATAGGGAAACCCGCCATGAATAGAGGAATCGCACAGCACGAGGAAGAGGATAGTCTGGTCATGGGAAGTGGGGTCAAGCCTGTTGCACACGAATGTAAGCCACCCTCTAGCTTCAAAGTTCAAATTCTTCCTCCAAAAATCTTCATCCCCGCCTGTATCCAATCCGGGAATAGTACCCGGATGAGCAGATGCTCAGCCAACCATGGGGAACCTCCTCCTTCATTGCCAACTTCTCATTGTATTGAGTTTCGTCTTCATCATCAAAATCACAAATATTCATTGAACAGCCTTCCCAGAAACACTATATGTTTTGTCTCTCACTTTGGTCACAATTGAGCCCTTTTTAGTGTGGGTTACATTGCAATAAAACTCCTTTACCAATGTGCTCATTGGCATCTAGCAAGGCATCACAAAAATGCTCTCATCCTACTCTGGTATGAACTGCCTGTGTACATTGGGGAGAAAGGGCAATAGGTCTCGGGTGATTAATGCTCCTTTCTGTAATCAGCTTTCTTTTAGGCCACATTCCCTGAATTTGTGGAAAGCCACCTGGCTAACAAACCGGTCGTCCCAAACCTCAGCTTTTCTTGTTCGTTCGATTCACCAATCTGGGGTACCCCCGCTATCCGGAACCTTCATCATCACTATGAGCCCCCCTGCTGCACTCTCCCCAGATACTGAAGTTGTGGGGGAGGTGGAGTATTTGCCGCTGCCTCGCTGCTGAGCCATCAGACGACTCAGATTGAACACTGTGTGGAGCTTCGGGCTGTAGTAGAGCTGGGACTGGAGGGGCTTGCCCGAGTCAGCTGAGAGGTCCGAGAAGGTAGGTACT
>NW_017670874.1:336554-338497 GCF_001879085.1 Nicotiana attenuata
CTTTTATTTTGCTTTATATTTTATCCCACTTTTACTACACTTTAGTTGTTTAACTACTTTTCTTTAAGATTCGACAGAAAATACAATTTTGAGATGCAGATTACAACAACAGGAGCACACAACACAACGTGGAACATCTCTAGCAGTGAACNTGGGGGCAAATTTGCTAGAGAGGAATATCAAACTCAGAAGCAAAGGTCGAGGATCTACTCTCGAACTTCACTCCGCCTACGTCCCAAAATATGGGATATGTAGGTAATCTAAATAATTCAAAATTTTCATTGTATCCACCACTATATTTTCTCAATCAATCGCTTTCATAATCTCAAAACTCTTCAATAACCCACTGTCATCAAAACTCGACACCGGGGCAGATTTAAAAAATCAGTAAGTTCATTCAATCCTAAGGTTTCACAAAACCGTATCTAGTAGAGCTCTACTCGTAGTTGTGTTATCAGCCACATTTTATAAGTAGGAGACTACAAGTACATTTTCAATCTTAAACATCCCCGTGACTTATTACCAAATCCATAATCGTATTATAACTCTCGAACTACATATGGCCTGATTCTCGTGAAGCCCGAGATATGTAGGCAACTCGAAACTGGGGTGCGGCAAAATTTTTTCCATAACCTCCTTATACACGTAATCTTCCCAACATCCATATCAGTTCAGTCAGACCGTACCTGGTGGTCGGAACAAAATTGGCTATTATGTCAATTTCTTTGCACGAATACTCTTGCATCGTTTCCGGTCAAAGAGGGGCAGCTGTTGACATCCAATTTTGTCCCTACTTTCTTCTAATTAATTTTCTTGAGCTTCTAAGTTGCTTATAAGTTGAATACCCTATTTTACTACTATTTTTTTATTTACAATTGTTACTACTAATATTATAAGTATTAATATTAGTATTAGTGTTAGTATTGATATTATTATTCTTATAATTACTATTATTATTATTATTATTATTATTATTATTAATATTATTATCCCAACTGATATTGTCATTATTTTAATTTTTATTAATATCTATTTAATATTATTTTTATCATACATATATAGTTTATAAATTTAATATTTGATACAAAGAAGTTCAAAAAAAATAATTAATTTGAAGATTGGAAAAGACCAAGAAATCAGGCCAAAATAAGGTCCATGTGTTTGTTCTTTTTCACTACGATATAGCCCATCAAATGCCCATTTAATAGCCTATTTGATGCCAAATTCTGACCATAGCAGGCAGCCCAAACGTCCAACTAATCTCCTAGACCAATAACAAGTCCATTACATTGATCACTTTTTAGAATTAGGGTTTGGAAACCAAACGTCTTTTTCTTCTCCTTCCACTTTGGTGAAAGGTCACCTACCTCCATCATCCATGGCAGAAACTTTCCCCTTGAATTTGTGAAAGTTCTTGTCTCTCCTTTATTTTTTCTCTCCACACCACGTGAACCTGCTGAATCCATCCAAAAAAAAAAGCATTCAACGTTCAGTTTCAAACGTTCTCTTTGACCAAGATTCAAAAATAAAAATCGAATTCGTTCTTGAAATCCCACCCAAAACCATCTCTTAGAGAATCCTAGCTTTCCCCTATAAATACCCTCTTTTGTTTGCAGACGAGGCGGAGGTTGGAAGGAACAAGAAACACCACTTTACATTGTCAAAATACTAAGTCTACGAAGTAATCCAACTCTGCTCGCACACTATCACTTGTACTACCACCGTTGTTAAATTTTCTTTTTGTCTCGGTGAACTTTGGCCGTGACAAAGATATTCGAACTCATTCGGCTCGGAGTTCGGATCTGTTCGTGACAAGAGAGTAGATTCGAAGATTCGACACCCCGTTCACTGCTCCACAAACGGTCAGTTACTCCCAAACTCAAGCCCTTTCTTTCTTTACTGATAGTATGTGACGTGCAATGGTTCACTATGTTAATTAGATG
>NW_017670874.1:339344-353175 GCF_001879085.1 Nicotiana attenuata
AATGGAACATGGACTTTTAAAAAATGTAATAGGTGTGATTAAGAGTATATTCTGTTACACTAATGTTGTTGTGAAGTTGTTTGTCTTAAAGTCAGTATGTCACCTAAGAATTTCTCATTTCTTTTCAAGTATATAAGATTTGATACATGTTTAAGTCTTGCCTTGTTTTATGTGGAGGATCCTTTAGTTTAGCAATGGTTCAAAACTGAATATGCCGTTGGCTTCTTTATTCTGTTTACTTACTGGTTTTGTATACTATTATGTTAAGAATCGAATTCTCCTTCTAACTCTATATTCCTTTCTTTTATCTTACATGACAAATTAAACCGGAGCCGCGAGGAGTTCCAATGCGAGACGTGGCGTTGTTGCTAGACATGAAGCACGCATACCCTTCCATTTCCACTTCCATTCCTAAAGTATATTTAGGACTCTCGAGAAAAGAGAGAAGAAGAAGAGAGGATCAAACATTGACTGTCTAATGCTCCTTTCTTGTGTTTATTAGTTAAACTATTTTTTTTATGCGATCTATTTGCTTGCTTGGTTACTTGAACTCGTTTGAATTAAATTAGCTTGTTTGATCACATAGAATTTGAAATCTAGAGGTGCAGTTTTTTTTAACATCAATTATAACTTTTTATTTAGTAGTCCAAGTTAATAGACCTCATTACTGACTTAAGAGCATTTTTTTGGGAAAAATATTTGGCAAGCTTTCAGGAATATATATTTCTTTACAATAACAAACAAAAAAAACCATTTGTTTTTACAATGACAAAACAACAAGTTCAGATTTTGGTTTCTTAATAAAACAATGTAACTCTTTCAAGTGCCAGGCGAGTAAAGCTCGTTAGATTTTCTTTGAACATGGTTTCGTAGAGAACATTAGACTATGGTCTATTTTTGCTAAAAGTCAAAGCTATTGTTTTAGTCTTTACTGAGAGGTCAGATCTTTTAATTCATGCTTTTCAATTGTTAACTTATGGAAAGTTTATATCTAAGCTTACGCTACATACTATTATTAATAGCATGTCTTTAAATGCTATATTTTCTATCTTCTACATATAGATTATTTTACAACACATCATTTAGCCTTAGTTAATTTATATAAGTTCGGTCGGTTAACCATTTAAAATGGATCTTAAAGGGTGCCTTAAAAACCTTCCCTTTAGAATAATTGAACCCTTACTTAGAATCTTTAGGTTAAGTAGACCCCATTACAGAGTTATACTTTATTAAATTACTTTAATCAATATAGGTATCCTAATTCACCATAAATAATTAGGTGGCGACTCTTTAACTTTAATCATATTCAAAATTGCCTATATGTTGTACCTTACTTTAACCAGTTTAAAATGGGGTATAACAACTGGTCCCCTGCCTGCTGCTGCTCTGCTGCTGGGATAGTGGCCTGCTCCTGGACCGGCTGAATAGTGGGTGCATCACTCGAGGAATCTCCTGAGTCTCTGCAAGCTCAATCACTACACCCTTTGTACCGGGAAGCTTTCTCTTCTTCCTTGGAGGCCTAGGTGCCTGCTCCTGCTCTGGCTCTGGTGCTGCTGCTGGAGGAGCTGAATCCTCAAATAGCAAGTCTAAAGGCATCTGATCTGCCAATAGCTTGTCCACATCCGCTCTTCCTTAGACGCCCTTGACTTTCTCATCTTTTTATGCTCTTTGGCAAGCTCTTTCAGAGCTTTGCCATGTGAATCTACCACCTTAGTCAAGGTGGCCTGAGTCTCCAAAATCTTCTCCTGGTTGGCCAGGAGCTTCTTCAATGTCTCCTCAATAGACTGAGGAATCTGAACAGTGGCTGGTGCTGACCGGGCCTCAACTGAAGTAGCCAATGTGGACAACTTGGATGTCGCAGCTGACATCCAGTTGTTTAAACTGGCCAAAGTCTTTGCTAACTGATGGGCTGTGAGAGGGTTGGTCCGGGAAGCAGGGACTGACGGGCCAGCTAAAGAACTAGGACCCGCAGAAGAGGAGGGCACATCAGCAATAATGGTGGCAGCTGGAACGGAGGGAAGCTCAGTAGAAGGCTCCACAACAGACTCTACCGCAACTGGCTCCTCAGACTGGCCAATCGGGGCAGAGGTGGATGCCTTGTGCTTTTTGTCCTTTGGGTTGTCCGGCCCCTGAATGTTGAACCATGAGAACGGGGACACTGGGCGAACTTTCACATCATAGGGCTTCTTCTTCACCTTCGCATCCCGAAAATACATGCTGAGAGTGTTGGGATATGGATAGTTCCCAATACTCTCAACCCCCACCGAAGTGATCGCCCTGTACATCACGTTTCCCACATTGATAGGGAAACCCGCCATGATAGAGGCAATCGGCACAGCACGAGGAAGAGGGATAGTCTGGTCATGGGAAGTGGGGTCAAGCCTGTTGCACACGAATGTAAGCCACCCTCTAGCTTCAAAGTTCAAATTCTTCCTCAAAATCTTCATCCCCGCCTGTATCCAATCCGGAATAGTACCCGGATGAGCCAGATGCTCAGCCAACCATGGGTGAACCTCCTCCTTCATTGCCAACTTCTCATTGTATTGAGTTTCGTCTTCATCATCAAAATCCAAATATTCATTGAACGCCTTCCCAGAAAACACTATGTTTTTGTCTCTCACTTTGGTCACAATTGAGCCCTTTTTAGTGTGGGTTACATTGCAATAAAACTCCTTTACCATGTGCTCATTGGCATCTAGCAAGGCATCACAAAAATGCTCTCATCCTACTCTGGTATGAAACTGCCTGTGTACATTGGGGAGAAAGGGCAATAGGTCTCGGGTGATTATGCTCCTTTCTGTAATCAGCTTTCTTTTAGGCCACAATTCCCTGAATTTGTGGAAAGCCACCTGGCTAACAAACCGGTCGTCCCAAACCTCAGCTTTTCTTGTTCGTTCGATTCCACCAATCTGGGGTACCCCGCTATCCGGAACCTCATCATCACTATGAGCCCCCCCTGCTGCACTCTCCCCAGATACTGAAGTTGTGGGGGAGGTGGAGTATTTGCCGCTGCCCGCTGCTGAGCCATCAGACGACTCAGATTGAACACTGTGTGGAGCTTGGGCTGTAGTAGAGCTGGGACTGAGGGGGCTTGCCCCGAGTCAGCTGAGAGGTCCTGAGAAGGTAGGTACTCACTCCCCGACTGGTCATCATCACTCACTACTACTTGCTTTCTTGTTTTCAGTTTTGGTCGGGAAGTGAGCTTGGTTTGTTTCCCTTTTCCTCCCTGGGAGGATTCACCTCGTCCGGGTTGTTTCGCACCTCGACCTCTTAGTTTAACCATTTCCTGCAAACAAACATGTCTAACTTTGTTAGTTGAAGCATTGGCAGTGTATAAGTTGATGAAAATAATTGCACAATATCAGGATGAAAAGTTGCAGAACATAGTGCAGAACAGGCCACCGCGGACCGCACAATTAGGGACGCGGCCGCGTGGAAGACACCGCGGGCCGCGTGAAAACGACCGTGGGCCGCACTGAACAAACCTCAGTAATGACACCTCTCTGAATCTCACCAACGCGGCCCGCGTAAAATGGGGGCGCGACCGCGTTGAGCCAGCGCGGACCGCACAATTATGGACGCGGCCGCGCTGGAGCAAGTTAGCTTTACAAGCAATGGGCCACCGCGGACCGCACCATCAGTAGCGCGGCCGCGTCATGGCCATGCGGACCGCGAGAGAATGACCACGGCCCGCGCTGAGGCAAAGATAGGAACTGAGTTAGTGTTTGACAAATTTGACCATTTTTATTTAAGTTCTTGAGTCCTAGTTGTCCCTACTCAATTACCCAACATGGAATTCATCCCCAGCATCCCAAAAGCAACATATAAACTAATCTAATCTTAGAATTCAAGAAAAAGTGAAAAATAACCAAAGAACAAGAAGCTACACTACTGGGAGATAGTAAAAAAAAATGAAAAATAAACACTAATTAATGATAATTGTAAGAATTGTTACCAGGAATAAGAAGAATCAAAGCACTTGATGCAACACACAAGAATGTCTCAGATGAACACTGAAAAATTAGGGTTCAGAGTGCAAAAAGTGTAAAATGAGGCCTAAGGTCTCTATTTATAGAAAACCGTGGGGCCCCATACTTACCCACCAGCGTGGCAGCGTAAAAATGACCGCGGACCGCGCTGGGTTTAATTTTGAACCCTTGCAGGAAGCAGCCCACGCGGACCGCACAAATGGGATGCGGCCGCGCGAGACCAACGCGGACCGCAGTAACATGACCGTGGCCGCGTGAGCAAACTTTAGAGAGCATACATCTTCAGCTTATTCCAGTGCTGACCGAACAAATCCCACCGCGGCCGCACTGGCAACTTCAGAGACTGTGCATTTTTTTAGACTTGTTTTACTGCTTCAACACAATCCCTGCAACATCTCACAAACAATTAGCTCAAAAATCCTAATCCACAAAGAAAATCAAAGAGAAATAAAAAGACATGGGTTGCCTCCCAAGAAGCGCCTGATTTAACGTCGCGGCACGACGTATGTTACCATCATATCACTTCAAATGAATGAGTGCCACCACGTGGCTATCATCAAACTTCGCCAAATAATGCTTGACACGATGTCCATTAACCCGGAATATTTCACCATTCTTGTTCTTGAGATCAAGAGTACCAAAAGGAGTCACAAATATCACTTCAAAAGGCCCACTCCACTTAGACTTGAGCTTCCCCGGAAATAACCTCAACCGGGAGTTGAAAAGAAGAACCATATCACCAACCTTGAATTCCTTTCCCCGAGCATATTTGTCGTGAAGGTACTTCATCTTGTCCTTATACAAGGACGAGCTGGAGTAGGCATGAAATCTAAACTCATCAAGCTCATTTAGTTGCTCAACCCGGAGATTTGCGGCAACATCCCATTCCAAGTTCAACTTTCTCAAAGCCCACATAGCCTTGTGCTCCAATTCCACCGGAAGATGGCAAGCTTTACCAAACACCAACCGATACGGGGACATACCAATTGGGGTCTTGTAAGCCGTCCGATAAGCCCAAAGAGCGTCATCCAATTTCTTCGACCAATCGGTCCTATTAGCATTTACCGTCTTGGACAAGATACTCTTTATTTCTCGGTTGGACACTTCCACTTGACCACTGGCTTGAGGATGATAGGGGGTGGTCACTTTGTGATTAACTCCATATTTAGCAAGCAATGAATCAAAAGCCTTGTTGCAAAAGTGAGACCCCCCATCACTAATGATAACACGAGGGGTACCAAACCTTGTGAAGATACTCTTTTTCAAGAATGCTACAACACTTCGGGCTTCATTGTTGGGTAAAGCCACGGCTTCAACCCACTTTGAGACATAATCCACCGCCACGAGAATATAAGTGTTCCCACAAGAGCTCACGAACGGACCCATGAAATCGATGCCCCAAACATAAAAAATATCCACCTCAAGAATCGTATTGAGAGGCATCTCATCCCTTTTTGAAATTCCGCCGGCCCTTTGGCATGCATCACATCTCTTTAACAAGTCACTAGCATCCTTAAACAACGTCGGCCAATAGAAATCGCAACTCAAAACCTTTGACGCCGTCCTCACCCCTCCATGATGGCCACCATAGGGAAAGGAGTGGCAAGCCTCCAATATGCTCAATTGTTCACCTTCCGGGACACATCTTCTACTCCATCCGTGCAAATTTTGAACAAGTACGGATCATCCCAATTAAAATCCAAACTATCCCGTTTGAGTTTCTTCTTTTGGTTGGCAGAGAGCTCAGACGGGGCAGTTCCGGTCACAATGAAGTTGGCGATGTCCGCAAACCATGGCATGTCACACATTGACACAGAAAGAAGTTGCTCGTCGGGGAATGCATCATTTATCTCGAGACCGTCACATGGCCTCCCTTCTTCCTATAATCGGGACAAATGGTCCGCAACTTGGTTTTCACTTCCCCTCCGATCCACTATTTCTAAGTCAAATTCTTGAAGAAGTAACACCCATCTCATCTATCTTGCTTTGGAATCCTTTTTGGTCATTAAATATCTAAGGGCTGCATGGTCCGTGTGCACAATCACCTTGGCCCCCATAAGATAGGGCCGAAATTTCTCCATGGAAAATACAATGGCCAATAGCTCCTTCTCTGTCACCGTGTAATTCCGTTGAGCCTCATTCATAGTCTTACTTGCATAATACACGGGATGGAACATTTTGTTAACCCGTTGACCCAACACTGCTCGCACTGCAACGTCACTAGCATCACACATTAATTCAAAGGGCAAACTCCAATTAGGTGCGATTATGATAGGGGTAGTAGTCAACTTGTGTTTTAAGAGCTCAAAAGCTTCCATGCATTTTTCATCAAAAACGAACTTGGCATCTTTCTCTAGTAGCTTGCACAATGGATTCACAACCTTCGAGAAGTCTTTGATAAACCGCCGGTAGAACCCGGCATGCCCAAGAAAACTCCTCACCCCTTTGACAGAAGTGGGGGGAGGGAGTCTTGAAATCACCTCGATTTTTGCCTTATCAACCTCAATCCCATGTTTTGAAATCTTGTGACCCAACACTATACCTTCTTCCACCATAAAATGGCATTTCTCCCAATTGAGAACTAGGTTAGTTTCTTCACAACGAGCCAAGACTCTATCCAAATTCACCAAACATGCATCAAAGAGTCACCAACCACACTAAAGTCATCCATAAAGACCTCTAATATGTCCTCCACCATATTGGTGAAAATAGCCATCATGCATCGTTGGAAGGTCGCCGGAGCATTGCACAATCCGAATGGCATCCGGGAGAAAGCAAATGTTCCATAGGGGCATGTAAAAGTAGTCTTCTCTTGGTCCTCCAGGGCAATTAAAATTTGATTGTAGCCCGAGTACCCATCCAAGAAACAATAGAATGCTCTCCCCACAAGACGATCAAGCATTTGGTCGAGGAATGGCAAGGGAAAATGATCCTTGCGGGTCACCTTGTTGAGCTTCCGGTAGTCCATGCAAACTCTCCACCCGGTAATGGTTCGAGTGGGAATAAGCTCATTGTTGTCATTGGGCACCACCGTCATCCCCCCTTTCTTTGGCACACATTGGACTGGAGACGTCCACGAACTCTTAGAGATTCGATAAACCACACCGGCTTAAAGCCACTTGATAACCTCTTTCTTTACCACTTCTTGCATCGCCTCATTGAGTCTTCTTTGATGTTCAAGAGATGGCCTTGCATCCTCCTCCAAGATGATCTTATGCATGTAAAATGTGGGGCTTATTCCCCTAACGTCCGCCAAAGTCCATCCTATTGCCCTTTTCCTCTTTTGAAGCACCTCCAAAGTGGCCTCAACCTGCAGGTTAGTAAGGCAAGAAGAAAGAATAACTGGAAGAGTAGAATTTGAGCCCAAAAATTCATACCTGAGGTGTGGAGGAAGTGGTTTCAACTCCAACACCGGTGGCTCCTCAATGGATGGTTTAGTTGGTGGAGTTTTGCGGTTTTCAAGATCCAAAGATAACTTCTTAGGCTCATATGAATATGAGCCCATACCATGCAATGCATTAACGCTCTCCACCCTACTAGCATCATCTTCTACATCCATGCCAAGAAGTACGGCCTCAAGGGGATCTTCAACATTCATCATGGAACTTGTGTCATCCACTATCACAGATGTGACAATGTCTACAAGTGAACATACTTCCGTGCTATTGGGTTGCCTCATTGATTTGCAAACATGAAAGACTACCTTTTCATCACCCACTCGGAATGTCAATTCACCTGCTTCAACATCAACCAAGGCCTTCCCCGTGGCTAGGAAAGGTCTCCCAGGAATGATAGGCACTTCAAAATCCACTTCACAATCCAATATGACAAAATCAGCCGGCAATATGAATTTGTCCACCCGGACAAGCACATCGTCAATTATACCCAAAGGCCTCTTCATCGACCGGTCCGCCATTTGAAGTCTCATTGAGGTTGCCCTAGGTTGCCCAATTCCCAAAGTCTTGAAGACTGAATACGGCATCAAATTAATGCTATCCCCCAAGTCACATAGGGCCTTAGCAAACTCCGCACTCCCGATAGTGCAAGGAATAGTAAAAGCTCCAGGGTCTTCAAGTTTCGGGGCCATATAATGCACAATCACACTAACTTGGTGCGTCATCTTTATTGTTTCACAATCCATAGAATGCTTCTTGGTGACCAAATCCTTCATGAACTTTGTGTAGCCCGGCATTTGTTCAAGTGCCTCCACCAAAGGAACATTGATTGTGAGGCTTTTCATCATATCTATGAACACTTGAACTGATTGTCACTCTTTTGCTTTGCTAACCACTGAGGATAAGGTGGAGGTGGTCTAGGCAAGGGTGCCTTGGCTTTTGGCACCACCGGCTCCGAAATATCAATTATGTGTTCCCTAGACGGGTTCACGACCTCTTGAGTTTCCACCTCGGCCTCATCAATATCTATTCTCACTTCCTTGTTCACATTTGTCTCAACCACATCTTCAACAATCAAAGGATCCACATCTTCTTGGAGCTCAATATCATCATTCACCACTTGATTTTCATTTGAGGCCGGTATTGCACAACCTCTTCCACTCCTAGTTGTGACTGCCATCACATGATTGTTACCCCCCTTCGGGTTCACTACCGTGTCACTTGGTGGCGAACCCTTAGGTCGGGGTATTTAAAGCTTGAGAAATTTGTCCTATTTGCACTTCTAGGTTCCGGATAGATGTGTTATGTGAAGCCAATTGTGCGTCAGAATCTTGGTTCTTTTTCATCATCTGCTCGAACATCATCTCTATCCGCCCCATATCACTCCCGGAAGAACTAGACCCTTGCGACTGAAAGGGAGGTGGATTGTTTGGTTGTTGGAACATGGGGGGCCTTTGAAAGCCTTGCCCCCTACCACCATTATTCCACGTTATTGTTGTTGCTCCAATTATTGTTGTTCCCGCTCCAATTGCCTTGATTATTACCTTGGTTACCCCAATTGTTGTTCTGGTTGTTATTGTTTCAATTGTTACCACCTTGTTGATTATTGTTATTCCAATTTTCACCGCCTTGTTGATTGCCCCAATTGCCTTGGGGGCGCCACTGTTGATTCCCTTGATTTCTTCTATTTCTTTAGTAGTTATTGACATATTGACATTCCTCAATTTGATCATCATAACACTCATTCGAATAACCACCACCATCATTGTTGTTGTCAAATTTGTCACCATTACCTTGAGGTTGTTGTTGCCCTCTTTGCCTCCTTTTTAGCATAGAAACATTCTCCATTGCATTGACTTGGCGCGGATTTTGTACTTGTTTCAATTGCGCCTTCGCCAACTGATTCATTGTTGTTGTAAGCTCGGCAATAGCTTGGCCATGATCATTCAATTCCTTGTACAAATGGATGATCGTGGGGTCACCTTGAGGCACATTTCTTCGGCTTTGCCATGCCGAAGAAGTGTCGGCCATTTCATCAAGTACATCACAAGCTTCTTGGTAAGAAAGTTTCATAAAGTTCCCACCGGCCAATTGGTTCACAATGCACTAATTTGTGGTGTTGATGCCCCTATAAAAAGTCTGCTGGATCATTGCCTCAGTCATGTCGTTGTTAGGATACTCCTTCACCATTGTTCTATATCGTTCCCATATCTCGTGCAAAGGTTCCGTTGGCATTTGATTGAAAGCTAGAATTTCGTCCCGAAGAGCTGCCATATGACTTGGAGAAAAGAACTTGGCAATAAATTTGTCCGCCAATTCATCCCATGTGGTGATAGAATGATTGGGGAGCCTTTCCAACCAATACAATGCTTTACCCCGAAGAGAGAACGGGAAAAGCCTCAATCTCAACGCATCCTCGGACACGTTTGTTTGTTTACTCCCCCAGCAAGTATCTACGAACCCCTTCAAGTGGTTATAAGCATTTTGGTCGGAGGCGCCCGTAAAATACCCTCTTTGCTCGAGCAAGGTCAACATAACATTTTTGATTTGAAAGTTCCCTGCCCGGATTCGGGGAGGAATAATGGCACTTGCATATCCTTGATTTGGCAGCACCCGAGGGACCGCTCTTGGAGGTGGCGGAGGAGGGTCTGGAACGTTGTCATTTATATTGGCCTGGCGGCCTCTTCTTGGTCCGGGTGGTACAAGAGGCACCTCCTCATCTCCAATATCCTCTACCTCCTCCCCCGCAATCACGTTCCCAAGAGGGTCATTTCCATTTAAAGCCATAGTACCTGATTAATTGACATAAACAAAATTAGTAAACAAGAAGGAAAGAGAAGCAAAACACAAAACTAACCAAACTGATAGTCAACACCATAAATTCCCCGGCAACGGCGCCAAAAAGTGATCACTGCCGACTCAACACTACACTAAGGTAGGAAGAGCGGGTTGCAACAGGTTTTACCCGATAGTGGATCGGGATCGATTTTCCACAGAGAGCTAGAGAGGGAGTTGTATTATCTGCTTAGTTTAGAATTGTGGTTGTGCTTCTAATATCACTTCTAACATTTTTGGTTTTGATTTTTATATCTACTACTTTAAGACTAATATTTGAAGCTAAATTATGCTAAGGAGATATTGCTAAGTAGTAATTAATATAGAGAAAGGCACTAGGGTCGTGGCATTGCCTAGGTGGCTATTTAACGGGTAGATGTTACCAAGGGTAAATTGACATATTTGGGGCTTATGCTATAACCGTTGCTCAATTGTACCCACCCTCACACCTCTCGGTAGAGAGAGTGATTTTTCCCAATTGACTCTCTCGAGACCAATTAGGTAGGCCAATTAGACCAAGCAACTAGGGTTCAAGTAGGGTAATTACTCTCTCGAGGTTTAACCCGTTAATTGGGACTACCATTTCTCATGGGTCCATCCCAATTCCTTGTTGGGTCAATTTTGGGGTCATAAACTCCCTTTCTCAAGAAGAGTTAAACCCACCAAGCTAGATCAGTGTTTGCAACCACCAATCCTTAATTAAAACCTAAAATTAACCCAAATAGCAAACACCCAATATCAATCTAGCCTTAGATTGCAACACCCATCAATTACCCACACTAGGGTTGGCCACAACCCTAGCTAGTGAGTTTAGCTACTCATGCTAGATGCAAAAATTAAAGAAATAGATGAAGAAGCAAACATATTAATTGATTACTAAGGAAGAAAATACAATGTTAAAGGTTAAAAATGCCAAAAATGGCTAAACCCAATGTTCTCACGAGCTCAGCAGTCTTAGGTATACAAAACTTAACCTAAAAATGGAAAAAGGATCTATTTATAGTGGCTGGAAAACTTGGACAAAAATACCCCTGCGGGGTCAGCGCGGGCCGCGCAAAAAGGTAGCTTGAACTCTTGAATTTTTTTTCTATGAAGTTGAGGGTCGCGGGCCGCGCAATAGCGTAGCGCGGCCGCAAAAAATCTGGCGAGGACCGCGTAAATGTGACTGCGGCCGCGTGGCTTGCTCTGGTCCCAACTTGCATCTCTCTGAATCTCTTCGCGCGGGCCGCATGAAAATGTGGCGCGGCCGCGTGAGCTGAACGCGGGCCGCATAAATCTAACTGCGACCGCGTTGTGAGAGTCCTGAAAATGCACTTCTCTGAATCTCCTAGTGCGGCCGCGTGCACTTTTGTGCGGTCCGCACTAGGCTCTTTTTCCATCACTTTACTTGGCCTTTGATGCTTGAGCAGGTTTCACCCCGTTTTCAGCCGATCTTTGACATTTCCGTCACTTTGTCGCTCAAACCTGCAATCAAGCACAACCTGTGAGAATTTTGAGATTATTTTGTATCAAATTATACTCAAAGCATAGGCAAGTAGGCCATAAAACATGTTAAAATCCTACTTGTCAGGAACATTAATAGTTTTTGTAATATGACTAGCAGGACTCTTGGCTTAGGTGTTTTGCGTGCCCCTACTGAGGCACCACCGCTATGTAATGCTACTACTAAATTATTAATAAAAATTTCGTCGTTCTAGCAAAAGTAAGAAGATTTTGATTAGATTTCAGTTAACATATGATTAGCTCAATTGGGAGTGCTTGTGGTCTAAATAACTGTTTAATGTATTGTTGGTTAGTTTTGGTTTAGTAACCAAAATAACTTACTTTCTTGTTCCTCAATTCCACTTTATTTGACAGTATTTCCTTATTAGTTTATTCCAAAACAAATGAACAAATTCATATATTTCCTTGATGAGAAGTTTTATAGGCGATGTAAATGCAAGGAAGCCCTCAACTAAAAAATTTACTAGCTAGAAGTTTTTGGCATCTCAGCCTCTTCATATTTGAGTTGACCTTGTGTTACGAGAGAGATGAATGCTCATTTTATGTACATATTTTTTCACACGTTGGCAACTCTATGGCGTTGCGGTCTTAAGTTGTATTATGCAACTTTTTTTTGTTTCCCCTCTATATTTGACAGGACAAATCAATAGGACAAACCAAGGTTCATTGGCTAGCTCCGCTCCTGGGCCAACTAATACAGGGGTTTAGATCAAAGCTATTGGGTTCGGCCGAACTTGCCAATCCTATGCTAGCTTCGTCCCTGGGCTACGTACGTATTGGTGGAGATTCGGAGAATGTAAGCGGTTGGAAATTGTCACGACCCGGATTTACCACCTTAGGGAGTCGTGATGGCGCCTACTAATGAGAGCTAGGCAAGCCAATTTTAATTACCTTTCCATTAATAACATAATTCCTTTTAACTATTATCGGCAATAATACAAAAGTAATGAAATTAAATAATAAGCGGAAGTCTCAATATTATAGAAAATTGAATTAAAATGCAGAAAATCCCAACAAAAGTCTCCACCCAAGACTGGTGTCACAGTTTCACAGACGGTCTAAGAATACTACACATAAAGGTCTGAAAGACATAAACTCGACACCGTCTTCAGAAATACATGAAAGAAACAGGAATATAGATAAAAGGAGACGTCGGGGCCTGCGAACGCCTGCAAGTCTACCTCGGGTCTCGCTGGACTGAAAGCCTACTCCCACACTACTGTTGTTGCTGTCCGAAGCCTGGATCTGTGCAAAATAGAACAGAGTGTAGTATCAACACAACCGACCCCATGTGCTGGTAAATGCCTAGCCTAACTCCGGCGAAGTAGTGACGAGGCTAGGACCAGACCACCAAATAAACCTGTGCAGATATATATATATACATATATATATATATAAGTACAACGGAAAAGTAGCAAGAAAATAACAATTTAAGCTGGGGAAAGGGGCATATATCTCAATTTAACTTCTAGCAATAAACGAAGAGATAAGGCAACTTTCATATCCAACTCATCTTGTTGCAGGCGTGCAACCCGATCCCATTTCTCAATATCTCGTGGTAGGCGTACCACCCGCTCCCATTTCAATATCACTCGTGGTAGGCGTACCACCCGCTCCCATTTCCATTAAATCAACAGTTCCTCCAAAAGAAATTTACTCTAACAGACACAACAATTAATAAGAGTTCATAAGACAACAGGTACAAGAAAATTATGATTCACTAAGGAAAGCAATTAAGGACAAGTAACAATTAATTATGGATTATAAGGGGGCAATTAAGCAATTTAGTAATTAGTATGTTGAATGTCACGTAGCAATTAAGTCACATAATCATGAAGCAATTAAGGCATAAATTCAAAACATAACGTTGTGCAAGGACACCTTAGTTCAATAAAACAAGTGACAAGATAAAGGGAAATGTCAACGTAAGGAATCACAGAAATAATGGAATAAGACAAGTAATGCACTTGAACTAATAACAACAATAAATCATAGCAAACTGCAATAAGTGCACGCCATCACCCTTCATGCTTTTACTCTCATCCTCACCAAGCAATAATATCATAAAAGGTGCACGGCATCACCCTTCGTGCTTTTACTCTCATCCTC
>NW_017670874.1:354283-422622 GCF_001879085.1 Nicotiana attenuata
AATCCCGCAATACACTGATTCTGGAAATTAAAATATAACTGGGCAAAAATTGCCCTTCGCGTTCGCGGAAAGGGGATCGCGTTCGCGAAGGGTAACTTATCAGACCATCGCGTTCGCGATGGGAGGAGTGCGAATGCGAAGAGGAAAAGTTGGGGGTCCAGTACTTGGTCTACGCGAACGCGATGAAGGAGCCCTACAAACTATGCGAACGCGAGAGAATCAATGCGAACGCGATTAGGAAAATGAAGGCTAAGTCTTCGGAGTCAAATGACTCTACGCGAACGCAAGTCAGGAGCGCGAACGCGATGAAGGGAAAAGTCAGAGCTTCGCGAATGCGAAGGAGGCATCGCGAGCGCGAAGAAGGAACTGGGTCTGCAACAGCTGAAGAATTTCTGCAACTTTCCTAAGTTTGAAACCACCCCGAAACACCTCCGAAACACTCCCGAGCCCTCGGGGCTCCTAACCAAACACATACACTAACTCAACAACATCCTACGAACTTAACCGTGCGATCAAATTGCCAAAATAACATCAAAAACAATGAATCAAACCTCAAAATCACTACTTTGTCTTCAAACTTCATAAACTTTCAAATTTAGAGTTGTAAGTCCGAAACACGTCAAATGACGTCCGTTTTCAACCAAACTTTACAGAAAGCGCTTAAACCATATATAAGACTTGTACCGGGCGCCGGAACCAAAATACGGGCTCGATACCATAGTCTTTTAATCAAATTTCATTTCCAATTTCCTTAATTATTTCCAGAAAACAATTTCACACAAAAATTCATTTCTCGGGCTTGGGACCTCGGAATTCGATTCAGGGCATACGCCCAAGTCCCATATTTTCCTACGGACCCTCCGGGACCGTCAAATCACGGGTCCAGGTCCGTTTACCCAAAATGTTGACTGAAGTCAAATCTATTCAATTTAATATCAAAATTTAGCATTTTCTCACAGAATTCATATTTAAGCTTTCCGGCTACGCGCCCGAATTGCGCACGCAAATTGAGGCAACCCTAAATGAGATTTTCAAGGCCTCGGAAGTACAAAATGGGTAAGAAAACAGGTGATGACCCTTTGGGTCGTCACATTCTCCACCTCTAAAATAACCGTTCATCCTCGAACGGACAAAAGAAAGAAGTACTTGAGTTAGGAAAAAGATGACGATAGCGACTCCGCATATCAGACTCGGACTCCCAGGTTGATGCCTCAGGAGGCTGACCTCTCTACTGCATACGAACAGAAGGAAAACTCCTGGATCTCAACTGCCGAACCTGCCGGTCCAAAATAGCTACCGGCTCCTCCTCGTAAGACAAATCCTTGTCCAACTGGACAGTGCTGAAATCTAACACGTGGGCTGGATCGCCGTGATACCTCCAAAGCATGGATACATGAAAAAAACTGGATGCACGGCTGATAAGCTAGGCGGCAATGCAAGTCTATAAGCCACCTCTCCCACTCGATCAAGAATCTCAAACGGACCGATGAACCTAGGGCTAAGCTTGCCCTTCTTCCCAAATCTCATCACGCCCTTCATAGGCGACACTCGGAGCAATACCCGCTCACCAACCATAAATGCCACATCTCGAACCTTGCGGTCTACATGACTCTTTTGCCTAGACTGAGCTGAACGAAGCCTATCCTGAATGATCTTGACCTTGTCCAAGGCCTCCTGAACCAAATCTGTACCAAACAACCGAGCCTCTCCCTGCTCAAACCATCCAACCGGAGACCGACACCGCCTACAATATAAAGCCTCATAAGGAGCCATCTGGATGCTCGACTGGTAGCTGTTGTTGTAGGCAAACTCCGCTAAAGGCAAGAACTGATCCCACGAACCTCCAAAGTCAATAACACAAGCTCGAAGCATATCCTCTAGAATTTGAATAGTCCTCTCGGACTGACCGTCCGTCTGGGGATGAAATGTTGTGCTCAACTCAACTCGTGTGCCCACTCTCGCTGAACTGCTCTCCAGAAGCGCGAGGTAAACTGCGTACTTCGGTCCGAAATGATAGATGCTGGCACACCATGAAGGCGAACAATCTCCCCGATGTAAATCTCAGCTAATCTATCAGAAGAATAGGAGACTGCCACAGGAATGAAATGTGCTGACTTGGTTAGCCTATCAACAATAACCCATATCGCATCGAATTTCTTCCGAGTCAGCGGAAGCCCAGTAACAAAATCCATAGAGATCCGCTTCCACTTCCACTCGGGAAGCTCAATCCTCTGAAATAAACCACCAGGCCTTTGATGCTCGTACTTAACCTGCTGACAATTCAAACACCGAGCCACATATTCAACAATATCCTTCTTCATTCTACACCACCAGTAATACTGCCGCAAATTCTGATACATCTTCGCGGCTCCCGGGTGAATAGAGAATGGTGACATCATAATCCTTCAACAAATCCAACCACCTCCTCTGCCTCAAATTCAACTCCTTTTGCTTGAACAAGTACTGAATACTCTCGCGATCAGTGAACACCTCACACGCCACGCCATACAGATAATGCCTCCAAATCTTCAAGGCGTGAACAATGGCTGCTAACTCCAAATCATGAACCGGATAATTCTTCTTATGGATCTTCAACTGCCTCGAAGCAAAGGCAATGACCTTGCCATCCTGCATCACTGCTCCAAGCCCAACACGGGAAGAATCACAATAGACTGTATAAGGCCCTGAACCTGTGGGCAAAACCAACACTGGTGTCGTAGTTAAAGCTGTCTTGAGCTTCTGAAAGCTCACCTCACACTCATCCGACCATCTGAACTGGGCACCCCTTCTGGGTCAATCTGGTCATCGGGGCTGCAATAGATGAAAATCCCTCCACGAACCGTCGATAGTAGCCTACCAACCCCAAGAAACTCCGAATCTCTGTAGATGATGCTGGTCTAGGCCAGTTCTTGACGGCCTCTATCTTCTTTGGGTCCGCCTGAATACCCTCTGCTGATACAACATGGCCCAGAAATGCAACTGAACCCAACCAGAATTCACACTTCGAGAACTTAGTGTATAACTGACTATCCCGCAGAGTCTGAAGAACCACTCTAAGGTGCTGCTCGTGCTCCTCCTGGCTACGGGAGTATGTCAATATATCATCAATGAACACTATCACGAATGAATCCAAACAAGGCCTGAACACTCGGTTCATCAAGTCCATGAAAGCTGCTGGGGCATTCGTCAACCCGAATGACATAACCAAGAACTCATAATGCATGTACTGAGTGCAGAAAGCTGTCTTAGGGACATCGAATATCCTAATCCTCAACTGATGGTAGCCAAATCGCAAGTCAATTTTTGAAAATACCTTGGCACCCTGAAACTGGTCGAACGTGGATACTTATTCTTGACCGTTACCTTGTTCAACTGCCGGTAATCAATACACATTCTTATTGACCCATTCTCCTTTTTAACAAACCACACTGGCGCACCCCAAGGCGACATACTAGGCCTAATGAAGCCCTTCTCAAACAAATCTTGCAACTGTTCCTTTAACTCTTTCAACTCAGGCGGGGCCATACGATATGGCGGAATAGAAATGGGCTGAGTGCCCGGAGCCAAATCAATGCAGAAATCAATATCCCTGTCGGGTGGCATACCCGGCAGGTCTGAAGGGAACACATCAGGAAACTCACGAACAATGGGCACAGAATTCAATAGAAGGGACCTCAGCACTAGAATCACGAACATATGCCAAATAGGCCAAACACTCCTTCTCGACCATACGTCGAGCCTTCACATAAGAGATAACATTATGGGTAGAATGACCAGGAGTCCCTCTCCACTCTAAACGAGGCATACCCGGTAAACTAAGGTCACAATCTTGGCATGACAGTCCCAGATAGCGTGGTAAGGTGATAACCAGTCCATCCCAATATAATATCGTAGTCAACCATGTCCCAAAAGCAACAAATCTACTCGAGTCTCAAAACCTCCAATCACCACCATACAAGAACGATGGACTCGATCGACCACAATAGAATCACCCACTGGTGTAGAAACATAAGCAGGAACACTCAATGAATCACTAGGCATGACCAGATATGGCGCAAAATAAAACCGAAACTTCTCTACCACAAACCAGAATGGTACCTGCACCTCCATCTCTAATACCTTTACCTCCACCTCTAGCATCACTACCTCCACCTCTAATACCTTTACCTCCACAAAGCCTCCAAAGACCAAGCTGATCTATCACTGGTCTGTGTTGCTGCTCAGCTGAAGAAGCGGTACATGACCTCGCCATTCGCGAAAGGACAAGAGTGGAGGTTTCAATTTAGCATTGAGAGAACAAAATCGCACCACAGGGAAGAATAGAAGTGAAACTTTTCCTAACTCTGTAGCCTCTGGGGATAAATACAGACGTCTCCGTACCGATCCCTCAGACTCTACTAAGCTTGTCTGTGAACTGTGAGACCTATGTAACCTAGAGCTCTGATACCAACTTGTCACGACCCGGATTTCCCACCTTAGGGAGTTGTGATGGCGCCTACTAATGAGAGCTAGGCAAGCCAATTTTAGTTACCTTTCCATTAATAACATAATTCCTTTTAACAATTATCGGCAATAATACAAAAGTAACGAAATTAAATAATAAGCGGAAGTCTTAATATTATAGAAAATTGAATAAAAATGCGGAAAATCCCAACAAAAGTCTCCACCCAAGACTGGTGTCACAGTTTCACATACGGTCTAAGAAAACTACACATAAAGGTCTGAAAGAAATAAATTCGACACTGTCTTCAGAAATACATGAAAGAAACAGGAATATAGATGAAAGGAGACGCCGGGGCCTGCGAACGCCTGCAAGTCTACCTCGGGTCTCGCTGGACTGAAAGCCTACTCCAACACTACTGTTGTTGCTGTCCGAAGCCTGGATCTGTGCAAAATAGAACAGAGTGTAGTATCAACACAACCGACCCCATGTGCTGGTAAATGCCTAGCCTAACTCCGGCGAAGTAGTGACGAGGCTAGGACCAGACCACCAAATAAACCTGTGCAGATATATATATATACATATATATATATATAAGTACAACGGAAAAGTAGCAAGAAAATAACAATTTAAGCTGGGGAAAGGGGCATATATCTCAATTTAACTTCTAGCAATAAACGAAGAGATAAGGCAACTTTCATATCCAACTCATCTTGTTGCAGGCGTGCAACCCGATCCCATTTCTCAATATCTCGTGGTAGGCGTACCACCCGCTCCCATTTCAATATCACTCGTGGTAGGCGTACCACCCGCTCCCATTTCCATCAAATCAACAGTTCCTCCAAAAGAAATTTACTCTAACAGACGCAACAACTAATACGAGTTCATAAGACAACAGGTACAAAAAAATTATGATTCACTAAGGAAAACAATTAAGGACAAATAACAATTAATTATGGATTATAAGGGGGCAATTAAGCAATTTAGTAATTAGTATGTTGAATGTCAAGTAGCAATTAAGTCACATAATTATGAAGCAATTAAGGAATAAATTCAAAACATAACGTTGCGCAAGGACACCTTAGTTCAATAAAACAAGTGACAAGATAAAGGGAAATGTCAACGTAAGGAATCACAGAAATAATGGAATAAGACAAGTAATGCACTTAAACTAATAACAACAATAAATCATAGCAAACTGCAATAAGTGCACGCCATCACCCTTCATGCTTTTACTCTCATCCTCACCAAGCAATAATATCATAAAAGGTGCACGGCATCACCCTTCGTGCTTTTACTCTCATCCTCACCAAGCAATAATATCATAAAAGGTGCACGGCATCACCCTTCGTGCTTTTACTCTCTTTCCTCACATATAATCAATAGAATTGGCACGGAATGGTACATCGTGCGGCACGGCATCACCCTCCGTGCTTTACTCTCTTTTCCTCACAATAAGCAAACAGTGCACGGCATCACCCTTCGTGCGTTACACTCTTTCCTCACAAGAAACAAACAATGCACGGCATCACCCTTCGTGCTTTAACACTCTTCCTCACCCAAACAACAATCACAAACAAGGGCAAGGGAATAATAAAACAAGAACAGTAGTCCCGGCAAGGGTACACAAACAACAATTTAAAAACCCGGCAAGGGTACAACATCAATAACCAACAACGTCCCGGCAAGGGAATAAATCATTAACCCTTTTCTTTCTTTCACTTTCATCTCGTAGTTCACATTATCACTTGAGCCAATGCTCCACAAAGTTTCAAGATCACAATTTCTTTCACAAGGTCTTTACCACATATAGAAGTCATCAATTAAGCATGGAAGGCATATCATCAACCAAACTATTCGCAAATTAAGGACTCACGGTCATGCTAGACACCAATGTATAGATACTCGTCACCATGCCTATACATCGTACTCGACAATTAGCAAGTATCAAATAAGACTCAACTCACATTCCCTCAAGCTAGGGTTAAAGCAAACACTTACCTCAACTTTCACGGCCAAATCAATCCATAACAACCGCTTTCCCTCTCGAATTCGGCTCCAACTCAATCAAATCTATACAATAATGACTTCACAATATCAATATATGCTAAACAAATCAAACCCAATGTCTAATTATAGATTTCCAAGCTTTCTTTCCAAAAATTCCAAAATCGCCCCCGGGCCCCCTTGGTCAAAACACAAGGTTCGGACCAAAATCAAATCCCCATTCACCCACGAGCCTGAATATATAATTTGTTCTCAAATTTGACCCCAAAACGAGGTCTAAATCAAGAAAAAGTAAAAAGCCCTAGTTCTACCCATTTCCCCCAATTTCTACCCTAAATTACATGATTTAAGCTTAGGAATTCAATAAATAATGATGGAAAATGAAGAAAACGAGTTGGGATTTACTAACCCAAGAAGTCTTGATGAAAGGAAGCTTCAATGTATGCCTAAGGGCCTTGGAGAAGAAGGGGTTCGAGTATTTTTGTGAAAATCTTGTAGCTACTGTTCTGAAAATTAAATATAACTGGGCAAAAATTGCCCTTCGCGTTCGCGGAAAGGAAGTCGCGTTCGCGAAGGGTTGACTCAACTGACTATCGCGTTCGCGATGGGGAAGGACGCGAACGTGAAGAGAAAAGGCTGAGGGTCCAGGATTTAGGTCTACGCGAACGCGTGGACTCGTACGCGAACGCGGTGAAGGAACTTTCAAGGCTACGCGTTCGCGAGTGATGGTATGCGAACGCGAAGAGGAAAATTTGGACAAGTTCCCCAGGGTCAATTAACGCTATGCGAACGCGAGTGTGCTGACGCGAACGCGAAGGAGGATGAAGTTGAAGCTTCGCGAACGCGTGGGACCATCACTCACGAACGCGAAGAAGAAAATGAGTTCTGCAACAGCTGAAGCAAACCTGCACTTTTCCTAAGTCCGAAACCACTCCGAAACACTCCCGAGACCTCGGGGCTCTTTACCAAACACATACACTAACTCAACGACATCCTACGAACTTAATCGTGCGATCAAATCGTCAAAATAACATCAAAAACAGTGAATCAAACCTCAAAATCACTAGTTCTTCCTCAAACTTCATAAACGTTCAAATTTAGAGTTTTAAGTCCGAAACACGTCAAACGACGTCCGTTTTCAACCAAACTTTTCAGAAAGCGCTCAAACCATATATAAGACTTGTACTGGGCGCCAGAACCAAAATACGGGCCCGATACCATAGTCTTTTAATCAAATTTCATTTTCGTTTTCCTTAATCATTTCCAGAAAATAATTTCACACAATAATTCATTTCTCGGGCTTGGGACCTCGGAATTCGATTCCGGGCATACGTCCAAGTCCCATATTTTCTTACGGGCCCTCCGGGACCGTCAAATCACGGGTCCGGGTCCGTTTGCCCAAAATGTTGACCGAAGTCAAATTTAATTAATTTAATATCAAAATTTAGCATTTTTCTCACAGAATTCATATTTAAGCTTTCCGGCTATGCGCCCGGACTGCGCACGTAAATCGAGGCAACCCCAAATGAGGTTTTCAAGGACTTAGAATCACAGAATGAGCAAGGAAACAGGTGATGACCCGTTGGGTCGTCGCAGAAATGAAACTCAGCTAATTTTGTATTTTGTTGGAGTTCAAAACCTTATACAATGAGCAAGCTATGCTTTGTTTGTAATAATCTCAAATGATCTTCGAAATAGATAGATGGGCAATAAATATGTACAAAAGGGTTTTATAAACTCGTAAATAGATATGTTCCTCGGAGAAAATGTGGCATGAAACTAGATCAATATATACAGTAAAATAAAATTACATCAGTCTAATTTAACTGCATCTTATCTATCATATTTTGCAGGTAATGGTAGCGGTAGATAGATAATGTGTCAATTATTTGAGTTTTAAGCAATTCTATAGCGCAATTCAAAATTGACAAGCAGTAATAATAATATAATAAATGTTCGGAGAATAGAACAAAATCTTAAATTTTTTCTAAAGGTAGTGTGTAATGCAAGTAAGAATGTGGCCAAGTGGTTAGTAGTGTGTAATGCAACTATGAGGGTGTTTGGCTAAGCTTATAAGCTGGTCAAACTAGCTTATAAGCATTTTCGCGTTTGGTAAAGTTAAAAGTGCTTATAAGCCAAGTGATTATAAGTCAAAAATAAGCTAAAAGCCATAAGCTGGTCACCCCCAGCTTATGAATTTTTAGCTTATAAGCACTTTAAGTTTGACTAAGATTTTTACTATTTTATCCTTAAAATATAAAACTCTTACATCGATATTCATTGCCTCAAGTATTGTTTCAACTCCCCCCCCCCCCCCCCNCCACCCCTCCCCCCGCGCGGCTCTTCAAGTCTGCAATTTTCATTGACTTTTTAAGAGAAGCAAATTCTCTATTCCTTCGCATATTTGTATCTATGTGATTGTCTATTAATCTTTGAACTGTATGTAATAAATGAGGACATATCAAATTTTTGGTGCATTGCTTTCTAAGTGTTGTGGTGATGAAGACAGTGTTTGTTTCTCTTCAAATATTTATTTAATTTTATTTTTTACTTAGAAAGTTTTGTCAATTTATTAATTATTATAACTTATGATTATATGCTTATCATAAAATAAATTTTATTTATCATAAAAGTTTTCTTATCTAAGCACAGTTGTATTTAAAATAAAATGACAAATAGAATATTTTCTATTTGAATCGATCTGGAATCTAAAATTTTGAAGAAATTATGCACTTATAAGTGTAAACAGTTCTAAGGTTATTTAAGTCATTTTACCAGAAAAAGAGCTTATCAGCACTTTTTTCTCAAATACTGCAGCAACTTATTATCAATTTCAGCACTTGTATCCAAACACGTAACTGGTTATTTATTAAATCAGCTTCAGCACTTAAAAGTGCTTTTCAGCACCTAATACTTATCAGCTACTTCAAATCAGCTAATCCAAACGGGCTCTATGAGGGTGTTTGGCTAAGCTTATAAGCTGGTCAAACTGGCTTATAAACACTTTTTGGCTTATCTACGCGTTTGGTAAACACCCAAAGTGCTTATAAGCCAAGTGTTTATAAGCTAAAATCAGTCATAAGTCATAAGTTGGTCACCCTCAATTTATGGCTTTTCAGCTTATAAGCACTTTTAGTTTGACCAACACTTTTACTAGTTTATCCTTAATAATATTTTCCAATTCACAAAATACTTTTCCCAAAATAAATTTCTTGACTTTCTCTTCATTCTATATTCGTTGTTAATTCTTTTCTTTACAAAGAAATTTTTAACTTATAATTTTTTGAAATAAATTGTAGGGGTATTTTAGTCATTTTAACACAAGAATAGCGTATCAGCACTTTTTAATCAAACACGTCAACTGCTTATTATCAGTTTCAACACTTCTATCCAAACACGTAAATACTTATTTTAAAAATTATTTCAGCACTTAAAAAAGTTTTTCAGCACTTCAAGCTTATCAGTTATTTACAATCAGCTAATCCAAACGGACTCTATATCCTTTTTAGTTTGTTTAAAAAAGGATGAACACATTCATGTAATTTCTTAATAAAAAGCTTTTATAGCTACACAAATGTTAGAGCATATTTAAGATTACAAATTTCAAAATTCGTCATATCTTTTAGAATTTGAATGCAAAAGCCATATCGGACATTATTCCCATCTGCAACATAAAAAAGTTGATTTTGGGGGGCCGGAACCAAAATGTTGTCTTTTTGGACAAAAGTAATATTAATAAGTGTGAAAAAAAGTTACCATTCTATATATAGCACAGTATAAAACCACGCAATACTTTAACGGTGTTTTAGCCGTTAAAGATGAATTAACTACGTTATATATATAAAGCATTAAATCACTACGTTATACACAAAACCACTGGGCGGCGCAATGGTCGAAGGATAGCTATAAAGATGATTTTGTCCTTGAGGTACAAGGTTCGATCCCTACACCAACATTCTTGTATTTTCCTATTTCTTTTTCATTTTTTGTTTCTTTTCATTATTTGGTTTAAGTGTTTAGATATAAATTCTACTATCTTATAAGAGGGAGTTAGCACGACATGTCTGCTTGGGCTACTGAGGGCTATTTGGTCATTTCAGTTGAAAATAAGTTATATAATTGATTGATAGAGAATCTTACTGTAGACACCTTTAAAACTTTTGAGCACTTTGACCAGTTTAGCCCTCTGCTTACATCATCAACCATCACCATACTCTTTCTCTGTACTAGTATCTGTACCCGTGCGTCGCACGGAAAATGTAAAATATAACATTTGAAAAGAAAATATTATTTAGAAAATATGGTAGACAGAAAGGAACATATAAATGCTATAATATTATGAACATATAAATGCACTGGATATTAATACATTCAAGTCATATGTAAATAGATTTAATCATTTATAGAACAGGTAGTGAGAAAAAGATCTGGAAGCTTTCTTGTCTAAACCATAGGCAATGGCAGCACCTATAAGCTAAGTAATAACATTAAGCCTAGAAATAATACCAGCATCCTTATTAGCTTGATGCTGTGAATCATTGAAGTATGCAGTCACATTCACCACGACATTCTTGACAATTGATCCAAGGTAGGTCTCAGTAATTTTGTTCATCTTTGTCAGCACTATAAAAGAGATTTCTGCAGCAACAAACTGCTTTTATTCACTCTTGTAGTTTACAACAATTATTGGCTTATCACCAGGTTCTGGAAAAACCTTAATAAGCCACAAAGGGTGACGACAATATTCTTGAGAAACCGTCATCAGTTCCTAATTCGTCAACTGTTAGATTGGATTGAAAGCTATTTCACATGTCTTTCGGACCTGTTGACCTGGAACTGAAGACAAACTCCTTTGTAGAAGTGAAATATTTTCTTTATAAACCTATTGCAGCAAGAGCAAATAAAATAATAAGAAGAAAAAAAAAGAACTGTGAGGCGCTTACATTCCCTCTGTCATTAAGTCTTTTCACCCATGATATGACACTAACAGTACGAGCAATAAATTGAGGAGGCCTCATTGATGATAAATCACGGAATTAATCATACTTTTTATTGTGAAAGTAACAAAGAGCACAATCAAATAATGAAGTATCAAAAAATATTTAGCACCTAGCAGTAAGCTATTGAAAAACAACAACATTAGGAAATTTATCATATTGAGTATGAGGATAAGCATATTAGCTTTTTTATTTACCAAAATTATCTTGTCGAGTGGACCTCCAGCAACAGTAGGAGATAAATAATCCTTCGACTTTGATGGTAATATGGAGAACTTTATTTTATCTCAAAGGAACAAAACGGCTTTCATATTAGTATAATTTATCATAAGAAAATATTACTACTTGAAAAATACGATAGAAATAAAGGAGCATGAAAGAATTCTGATTTTGTTGTATCATTGGCTCGTTATATATGTTGAGGTATTTTTTCTCTTCATAATATTTATGTATATAATCGACACTCATTGTATGTTTCAAGCAAACACAAAATAATTTATTAGCTGTAGTTTATTTTTTTTAACATATAAGAAAGTAGATTAAAAAACGTGATGTAATAATACTGGAGACATGTCTTGACATAACAGCTTGTAGCATCATTGATGGAGTACTATAAAAGAGAAAAAACATAAATAAATAATGCAGCATAAATGGTGTTCCAAAGTAGAGCAACCAAACAAAAGATAAGCAATAGTAAACATACCCAAGAAAGTTGTAAATGCAACATATTGTAGCTTTTGCAGATGAATTGGTATTTCATTTCCAATATCATGATGGATAATTGAGAAGAACGGAGGCCAATTTTTCTCCTCGATAACAATGCCAGTTGCAACTCAAATAAGAATTAAACTTGTAAGATACTGGACAAATCCTAGGATAGAAGTTCCATCTGAAATACAATATTCTACAGAGCGTGAAAGTTACTCAATTATAAATCGAAAGTTGCATTTCAACAACAGATTACATCAAATATGGAAAGGATGATGAACAACACTATTTGAGAAGCATAAGAAGAAGAAAGAAAAAAAAAGTAGCCCTAGATCAAAATCAGAAGGCTCAATCAGGAGTATAGAGGAAGAAGGTCCTGCTATCTTTCTTTCTTCATATGCAGTTAGAAATTGTATATGCTTTTCTTCCTTCATTTTGAAGAGTATGAAGAGCAACAATTAAATTAATATCAACATGTACATATTACTTTATAATCAAATAACATAGAATCACAAACACCATGAAACATACAGCCAAAAACCTCAGCAAAACATAACCCAAAACACCAATTTGTAGCACTAAAAATGCAGTAGCAGCTGCTGTTTGAGGAGCACAAAAAATTATTCCTTTTCACAGCCTTCTTCTTCCACCATAAACCCACACAAATCAGCTATAAACTCCACCTTAGAACAGCCCCAAAATACTCCAAAAAGCTGCAAAAATCAGCAGCAAACAGTCCGAAACGCAGTAGCAGCTGCTGTTTGAGGAGCACAAAAAATTGTTCCTTTTCACAGCCTTCTTCTTCCACCATAAACCCACACAAATCAGCTATAAACTCCATCTTAGAACAGCCCCAAAATACTCCAAAAAGCTGCAAAAATCAGCAGCAAACAGTCCGAAACGCAGCGACTTTCTCACCCAAAAACAGTCGAAATTTCCAGCTGAAACCTGCGTTCTTTCCTCCAAGGGTGTTGTCTAACTATAAAGTAGTGTCTCCTCCCTCAAAGTGGTGTTTTAGGATGTATTTATATGACCTAGGGTTGATGAGGGGCGGTATTCTTCAATCCAACTTCGGATGGGAGAGCTGGAATCCGCGTCTGCCTTCGCGTCTAGACGCGGACTTTGACGCGGATCTGCGTTTGCCTTCGCGTCTAGACGGGGACTTTAACGCGGATCCAGCTTTTGAGATTCTTCCATTTCGCGAAGCGCTCCGTGCCTTTGCTTCGCTTCGCTGTTTTGTCCCTTAATTTTTCTCCTTTTTCGCGTCCGACTTCGTGCCACACACGAGAGTAGACGAGCTCCCATTCCTTTAATTTCTTCTTTTTGTGTCGAATTGTCATCTCAATGGACTTGATACGTCTACGAATCCATCAAAAGTCAAATTTTAGAGTCGAAGGAAAGCCTAAAAGAAGCAGAGATAAAAAAAAAAAGAGCCATTCAGGAAGAAGGATTGAATCTGAAAAATACATTGTCTGCCAAGTTAGTTGCATTGAAAGAAATGGAAGCAAAATTCTTGATTTAAAGTTGGCTTATTCTCAAATTAGCAAAGCAGAGGTTAGCTGGGCAAACTACAAACAAAAGTTAAGTGGCTTGGGATTGTGAAGCTATCACGATATTTTTCATGTGAATTAGAGCAGATGGTAATGCATGTAAATATATTTAAGTATTGCAAATGCAAATATCTTTTGCTACCTTCTTAAGTTGCTCCAACCATTAAATACATTGAGTTCCAATTACTATAGTTGTTGTCAAATCAACCATAAAAATCAAAAGAAAAACGCAGTGAAAATCTGCACACAAAAAAAATAGTCAGAAAGGTCACCTAAACCCCTTAAAAATGCAGATCTAAAGCCACCATAGTTGCTGGAAAACGGCCATGAATCACCTATAAACCTCCATTAAAATCACACTTAAACTCCATCGACCAAGCACGACAACCTATAAATTTGCTTCTTAGCAACTGCAACACTTAGTTGTTTAACATAATATGCAGCAACTTTCAAAAGGTTTTGTCAAATCAACCATGAAAACAAAAAAAAACAAAAAACGCAGCGAAAATCTCCACAGAAAAAAAAAAGTCTGAAAGGTCACCTGAACCACTTTAAAATGCAGCTCTAAAGCCACCATAGTTGCTACAGACCAGCCACGAATCACCTCTAAACCTCCATTAAAATCACCCTTAAACTCCATCGACCCAACACGACAATCATTAAAGAATAGCCATGTAAATAATGCCTTGTGAAACTGCATAAAAGTAGTTCACAAGGCACCAAAAACTCATATGTTAAATCCAAAAAATCATCCTATAAATTTGCTTCTTAGCAACTGCAACACTTAGCTATGTAACAGAATATGCAGCAAATTTCTAAAGTTTCACGAACAGTCCCAAGTATGAGCTAACGACTATCGAATGTGTATCGTACAAATATTGAAAGGCTGAATTGAAATCTTGACTTCACCAACAGATATATTCAACATTCGATTAGTTCAAATAACTAACATGTTCAGGAAAAAAAATAACTGAAAGAGAAAACTAAGAAATGATTGTCGACTATCAATATTTCCTTTGAAAACCTACATAGATAAGGACAAATAAAATTTAAAGGTAAAGTCGTTCCAGTACATCCAATTATGGATTCTTTTCTTTTTTTATCACTTTTCGAACCTTGTTGCTAGAATATTGACAATTAAGGTCGTCATCTGCTACTACTCCTGATGCCTTATTGGAGGATCTAGTTCTCTTGTCATACGTCTTCAAAGGAGATACTTTTTCTTTCCAATCATCACCATCTTCTACCACAGATGATCCACTTTCTGATATGCTTTTTTGGATAGGAGTTTGTGAAGTAGACGTAATTTAACTTTCGGCCAAAAAATCCTACAAAAATAGAAAAAGTATAGAAGCAGTTGGAGAGCGGTAAAGGTCTTGATTGTATAATTTTTACTATTTCTTAAAAACTAAATAACTAATAAACACTATTAATTTTTGGATGATTACACCAAATAGCTTCTCTCCACCCGAACTTTGTCCCTCAAGAATCTCTGAATCCTGTTACAATGAAAAATATCATAAAATAAACATTAATTTATGAAGGTAAAATTATGATAGACAACTTAATTTGTTGTCGTTAATGTATTTGTAATTTGCTAAGAAGATATTTTACACTAAATGTGTCTTGGAGTGAAGAGTGGCAGTATTTATTTAGGAGATCGCAATCATCAGTTATCTTCACAACAGTATAGACTTGGTCTTTTTCTCAATATTGGATGGTTTCACAATAACCTTAAACATGAATCGATGGTTTCACAATAACCTTAAACATGAATCTTTTATAAAGAATATCATCCAGTTCACTTGGATAATAACGGTCGTCATCCATAATAGAAGCCTACACCAAATATCATAGGTTAGAAAAGTTATAATTGACAACTAAATTATGTTGATTAGTATACCTCAACTAATCGTTGCTTCAATTCTTATGCGGACTTTCCTATAATTTGCATAGCTTCGCGATTCCAAAGCAATAATGAGATAAAAGCGGTTCCATCAATAACACAAACTTGAAGTCGATACCTGCAAGTCCAATTTTTTTTAATGTTGTGCATTTCCTTTTTATGTATTTTAAAATCATATGATATGAAAATTACCTGTGACCAACAAAACATTGTTCTTCATTGCATTTCTTGCAAAAAAATTTGTTCCCAATTTTTTCAACCTTTTTAGTGCACTTGTTGTATGCCAAGTATGACCATCCTCGTTGTAGTTCCAAATTCACCACTTTTGCAGCAATCCAGTAGGTACATTCCTATTTAAGAACAAAAATATAATTCTAAGTTAAACTGGGAAAACATAAAGTAAATATAACTTGAATACTAAATTTAACTCACTTCTGTACACTGAACTAAATCGGTAATAGTTTTAAACGAAACAATTCCTTTGGCTAACTCATCTCTGACAGAATAACTTTGTTGAGAGCTTGTTTGAGTAATTCGTTCACAGTTAGCTTGACATGTTGCAACTAATCTGCATAGTCGCAACGTGATAAAAGTGATAAATCTTAGTAACATTATATAAGTAGACAGGGAAAAAGAAATTACACCCTTTACAAACCTAGATTTAAACTCAACATACTGCGGCAGAGTAGAATTAATCCAAAGTTTTGTAAGAGTACCAACAACTATCTGAGTAGTTACCTGTAGATAAGATAAATCAAAAATTATAAATTATAATCTTTTTTTATACTAAATTTTAAAAATAGGAATAAAGTTGGTAAACCTCGGAATTTTTGAGGTTTCATAAATTGTAAAACAACAATCAAAGGTTCACCTATAGCTCCATTCAAGTGAGGCTGAATTTGATCCACAAGTTCACTCCATAAGATTGCCGTAATCCTGTTCTTCCTATAAGTTTAACGGTAATCATTAATTAACAAAATAATATGAATAATTAAGCTGTAAAAGTATAGTTTGTATAAGTGAATAACTTACTGATCATCTTCGAGTATAAGATTGAGAAAGACACTATTGTTATCTCCTTGTTTGTGGGTCCTAACATCTTCATACGTTACAACCTGACCAATAACATCTACAAATATAAAAGTTAGTTAGACAATTTTGTAAAACGTGGTAATAATGGAAGAGAAGAATTACCGATTAGTTCTGCCTCATCGACATCATTCTGATTTGTTAGCTGATCAAAAGGACGAAAGTTAAAGATATTCATAGGAAATGAAGAATCAATTATTTCCTCAACTGTTGTCCTTTGTGTAAATGTCAGCCTCAAATTGTATGTCGTATTCTTTATATTCAAGTTGTTTGGTACGACAACAAAGTAGTTCATGCGATATAAGTCGAGTTCCTGTATCTTAGTCCGAAAAAACTTAATTACATACTTCCCAATCGAGGCCTGGATACGATCACCCTAAAAAAAATAGTTTCACAATTAGGATGTACCATATTGCTAATAAATTGCATATATGTAGAAGAATAAAAGATGTTGCACAAAAATTGGGCAGAGGACGCTATATTATTTGTCTATGATCGATATCCTTAATAATATCATTTTCCCCCGACAAAGTATTAACTGCTAGTTGGTATATATTGTAACAGAAGAGAAAATACTCATCCAAGATCTGGTGAAGTTAGCAAGCGAAATAGAAGATGCTGAAGAGGAAACAACAGAAGAGGAAAAAGCTCAAAAGTAAAACCAATACAACAGTAATAGAGTACTGTTGTGAATATAACTTTAACACAAATAGAGTACTGAGTTACATATAATTTTTTACAATTACTACTTTGTGTTGTGAAAAATTTATCCATAAAACCAGAAAAGAAGAAAAACTTTAGAACTATGTGAAGCTGAATATGTTACCTTTGCATCTTGTAAAATCAACTCCATCGAATATGTTGTTCCAGGATTGAAACGATCTGGCATTTCCCACATTCGAACGACTCTAACTTTGAGATTCCATTGCATCGAGTTGCTTGAAATTTGACTGATTTCATGAAGTATTGTAGCCATATTTGCAAACTTCTGTATTTTGAACAGAGGAAAAAAGGTGTAGAGAACAGAAAAGAAAATAGAAGAGGGAGCAGACGTTTGAGACATTATTAGACAGTTTCTAAATTATGGAGTAAAAAATATGGGAGTCCAAAAATTTGAATAGATGATCGTGGATGAAAAAACATGGGACGTGAGATTGAAATAGGTACACAAACGTGGACTCTTGGGCACACAAACGTGGGACTTAGAACGTGGACTCTTGGGCACACAAACGTGGGACATAAAAGCTGATTTTTTATTTTATTTTATTTTTTGTATTTTTTTTGAATCTCCAAGCTTATTGGAGTGTTGTCTTTAATGTTAACACGTGTCGATCGCCCGGGTTGACACTTGGAGCAGTATTATTATTTTGCCTCTCCTTTTCTATATTAATAGACTAGCTTACATGGACCCCACATCCCACCCCATCCAAAGAAACAAAAATACCTCAGATTTGCAATTATTTTGCTAAATACAATGAACAATTTGTAATAGATAATTCTTTCGGCTCTCAAGCATAAATAGGCTCATCTAATCATTAACGAATTATTTTGGGATTATGTTAAAAATATACTAATAAAGAAGGTATCATTTCGACCAGTTTTGGTACCTGTAACAAAAGGAAAATAACTATGCACTATTTTACTGCTCTTTTTCTCAATAAATTTAGTGGTACATTCTCTTTGATTAGTAGGGACTAACTTAAAGTTTTATTAACTTAAAAATATTGTATTATATTCTATCCAATAGATCAATCACGTAAAGTGAGACTAAAAGAGTGCTAACAAGATCTCTTATTAATTTATCAATTTCAAATCAGATTTTATTTTTAAGGTCCATTTCATTAATTTCTACATCTAACGATAATATTGTTAAATATACTATTTATGGAGTAAGTTTTACCGCAAGTAAAATAACGTAAAGACTTCATACTTTAGGAACTTACATGTTTCGTTGTAAGAAATAAAAAAGTATTATTTTGATTACCACTTTCTATTTGGGTACTTTATTATGATAAAATACGGTAAATTATTTAATAGAGGAAATCTAGAGAAAACCAAATATAGTATATTCAAATTTTGAGAAATATTAAAAATATTAATTAGCATAAGATAAATTATTACATTTACAGTTATAGAAGTTTATAGTGCATTTTATTTTGAAACAACAATTAATTAATTTAGAGCTTAATGTTGTAGAAACTACATATATTTACTATAAATGGATAGATTCATTATTACATTTGGTGGACAGACTTGTGATATCAAACGAGAAATTAAATGAGCAATCAAAACCCAAGGACATGATTTTTAATTGAGATTATTTTAAGTTCTATGTGTAGAATATCTAAGCGATAAAGAATATCGTCGATGCGAATTGAACATTATGAGAAAGACGTCTAAAATATAGATAAAGAAATTCTAGCACGTGATATTGGCTAAGCATATAAGTAACTGTTGCGGCCAAACGCACACGCAAGTATACGCGATCGTCAAGTAATAAAGTGACTAAAAGTCGGATGTCGATCCCACGAGGACTTGTGATTAACTATTAACTAAATTAGACTATCCTAATTATCTAAACAAGAATAAACCTAGAAATATTTGTTCTAAACTAATTAAAATAAAGAAATATAAATAATGAACTTTGAACAGAGAAAGAGCAGATTTTTATGATGTCAATGTAATGAAAACGATCTAGGGTTATGGTCTATCTAACAATCTTATTGTATTCTTCAATTGAATTGACTGACTAATTTATCTAGCTTATTGGTTGACAGGGTTAATATTGCTCATAAGAATCCGTCGAGTTCTTACTCGCCTATTCAAGCTAACCTAACGTCTATATGTCTATGGAGTTAGAATCAACAAGAACGCATTTATAATTCCTGTAAATCAACCAAGCAAGGCAATTAGGTATATGTCTATCCTAACCGCGAATCCGTTCCCCGATGCCCAGGTTCAAGAACTTGCTCTACTCAATCCTATATGCAATCTAGAATTTTCACTTTCGAGTTCAACTCTAGATTTGTAGATAGTATTCAATTGGTGATCAAGCAACCAAATAATTAAGTGCCGGATTGAATAAATAAACCAATATTATAAACTAACAAAATCAAAATCAATATCCGAATAACAATAGTCATGAAAGAACCACAACCCTAGAAATTGAAGTTTAGCTCCACATAGACATGGTAGCCAAACAACAAATCATACAAAGAAACATAAAAATTACAAAGTTTGATGGAAGAAAAGATGAAACCCGCCTCCACGGCGGCTCTGTGCTTGTGTTTTCCTCTCAAAAACGTCCTCATCTGCCTCCTTAGGTCTAAATTATGTCAAAAGTGTGTCCAACCTCCTCAAAATACCATTTTCCATGTATATATACCAAGTAGGGTTGGGCCCAAACAATTATACCTTCTCCAATGTGAAAAAGGACACTTTTTCCGGGTTTGACTAGCGTGGCCGCGCTAGTGGCCCAGTGTTCTGCCTGACGAGCGCGGCCTGAGCGCGACCGCGCTATTGATGCGCATTTTTCACCCTGTTCCGCTTAGAATTTGGCAAAACGTAAAACATGAAAGTTGTAGCTCTTTGAGTTAGCTTTCCAACCTCGAAATAATGTGGAGCCCAAATGGAGTTCTGAGCAAAAGGTTATGTGTATTTTACTAGACAGTGCGCAATATGCCTACTTGAGTCTTCGTTCGCTCTAACTATCATCTGTTGATCCCCAAACACGATCCCGGCTTAATTCCTTGAACTTTTACTCAGACTTCAAAGCTCCAAATCACTTGAATTCATTCCATAACATCTACATATCTCGGAATCACTCCTACAAGGCATAAAATACACCATTAGTGTAAAACACTAGCGATTAAAGCTCAAACTCAATTAAAGTGCAGTAAATTAGAGTGTAACATTCGACTAAAATACGTAATTATACCCTATCATCAACACCCCACACTTAAACGTTGCTCGTCCTCGAGTCAACCAAGAATTTACTCTATCTATGAGCACTTAACATATTCGAAGCACACTACACCAATGATTATGGCTGATAGCAACAATTAAACTCTAGCATATGCAATCATCGTACACTTCCCTTTACTTATGTCATTCTTCAAAAATATTCAAACAAAGACAACATGCTCACAACAATCCTAGCCTCAAAAACTGACTCAATGTCACAATGCACTCATGGCTTGAACACCCAACATCCTAGAGAAGTCTAATAATGTTACCTATCCTTCGTGAAATCATGTGCCCTCACAACCAAAGCAAAGAAAGTAAAATCAATCCACACATTCGAATCTCATGCTCACATATATCAAAGAAAACCGCTCACCCTCACAAAAGAAGTCACATGCATGTAATTGGTACCATAGGCTTACCCATAATGTAAGCATCTACTAATGTAGGTTCGCTCGATCTAAAATCAATTAGGACTTTTTCGTGATTGTAATGTGGGCATAGGGACATGTAGGATATATTTAGGAATAGTGACTCAACCTCCTAAGCACTTTAACACATCACATGATAACTTAAGCGCAAATTCTTCAATCCCAACTTCAATTTCACAAACAAAATCACTCCCAAAAAATTTCCCTCTTTCTTTAAGCACTGTCTTAATGTACACTCCACTAGCAAAATGAAGATATTTATCCATCCATCTATATATATATATATATATATTGCAATTTCCACTAGTGGCATATTCTTTTACAAAACAAGTGTACCTTTCTTTCTTCCATTGGTTCCACTCAAAAATCACCCCCAACTTAGTCCTTTCTTACTTTTTTTGGCGCTCATTTTACAATTAAAGTGCTTTAAGAGGTAAAAGGATCAAAAATATCAATTAAGAACAAAAAGTATATAGGCTTATAATGTGGGTGCCAAATAAAAGTCTATAGGCTCAAAAGGTTTAACTAGGGATAGATTTTATTTGTGATAAGCAATTAAGCTCAAAAAGATCAAAGAAAGCCTAAAATCATTTCTCAAACCGAGCATCACCTAAAATTTTGCTTCAACTCATATACCGGGCAAGTTCTAGACTCAATTACAATACATAGACTACACAAAAACCTCACCAGCCATGGCACATGATTCACTAAGGACGATCCCATTCCAACTCTCATGCTAATGGATGTATTCACGGAGCCACAAGATATTAAGCATTAAGCACATGGTGAACATAAATCAATAAACTGAGACATAGGCGTCATGAGACATGCTATCCAAATAACCAATGCATCACAAACCATTTCAAAATATTGGGAAGATACCCCACATGCCAAAGCTTAAATATGCTACTATCAAACAAGTCAAAGGAACCTAAGTTCATCACTATTCCTCCTTTTATTTCCTAAAGTCCTAATCTACTCTAAAACTAAAAAAAACTACTACCCGGTTCAAACTACATCCCATGGAAAAGAACCGATGCACAAAGAAAAACCACACGGGATTATTGCTACAAAAAAAAAGACATATTTTTGGAGTTTCCTATTTTTCATTTTTTTAATTGGACCTTAATCCCTCAAGAAAGCTGTCCACAAAATTCATCGTCGGGAAAAGTCCAAATTTTCCGTTTTTTTTTTTGTAAACAAAAATTACTATACTAAGAACGAGTATTATAACTAAGCTAACATAGCACAGAAAATTACCTAGACAATCTCCTCACCCTAAACTTAAAATTGTGCAATGTCCATAATGCACACTGAAAATAAAAAGAGGGTAAAAGAGACTCCCTGGTAGGCCAAAGGCCGAAGCATTAGCAGCTCACGGGATACTCAGACTTCTCCCACGTACGATCCTTTGTGCGGGCACCCCACACTTAGTCCCAATCACATGGCTCACTTTTGCACACTTCCTATGGCTTGCTCCCTATGCTAAAAATACTACAAAATAAAACAACACTACAAAAATAATACAATAAGAAAAAAAAATCAAAAATAAAGAAAGCAATAAAGTTGGGTTGCCTTCCAACAAGCACCTAATTTAAAGTCGCGGCACGACTTGAACCACTTTTTGCCTCCACCTTGAACTTATGAATTGTACCCCTAACAGGGCATCCAGCCATGTGGCTATGCTCCTTTGGTGGGGCTACAAAGATAACCAGGCCAAGTAATAAATTTTTAACTCTGCACTTCTCGGCCTTTAGATGAGGAATGTAATTTTTGCTTTTTGGTACAACAAATTCAAGAATATAGACACTCTTATACTCACCCTTTGACTCCCTCATAGGCTCAGATGGCTCGATTACAATTTTACTATCTAAACACAACGTGGAAAAATGATTGGAATGAGGTCTAATGCGCCCTAACTCATGAATTTTACTACTATTTGCATCCCCATATTTACACACACTCAAGTCTCCCAAAGTAATGTTATCTGCTTCCTCATATGACTCTAGAGCACTCTTCTCAACATTGGTATCCTCAAGAGAAACATGGTCTAATGATTGGTATTCTCGTTTTAGCTCCTCAATTTGGTCTAGAAGATTTTTTTCAGCTTCACACAACTCATTATTAAATTGTTGGGCGTTACACGCATTAACCTCTGTGCTCAAATCTGCATCTAAGTTATGTACAGCCAAGCAAAAATTATCAATTTTATGTGCAAGTTCATCTCTCTCCTTAGACCAATCATTCACCAACGTTGTCAGAAGACAACGTCGTTCCGCATATTCGCCTAATCGAGAATATACGTCCCAATACCAACCCTTACTCCCATATTCAAATTCAGACCTCCCAGATGTCATGTTGAGAGAACTAGAAACACACTAGGAGAAAAGTCAAATAGTTATAAAATTAAAAATATTTACAAAAAGAGAAGGAAAAATAACTTGTAAAGATAAAAGCAAAAGTCTAATTTAGAAAAATAGTTAATTTCTAAGTCCCTGGCAACGGCGCCAAAAACTTGTTGCGGCCAAACGCACATGCAAGTATACGCGGTCGTCAAGTAATAAAGTGACTAAAAGTCGGATGTCGATCCAACGAGGACTTGTGATTAACTATTAACTAAATTAGACTATCCTAATTATCTAAACAAGAATAAACCTAGAAATATTTGTTCTAAACTAATTAAAATAAAGAAATATAAATAATGAACTTTGAACAGAGAAAGAGCAGATTTTATTATGTCAATGTAATGAAAACGATCTAGGGTTATGGGCTATCTAACAATCTTATTGTATTCTTCAATTGAATTGACTGACTAATTTATCTAGATTATTGGTTGACAGGGTTAATATTGCTCATAAGAATCCGTCGAGTTCTTACTCGCCTATTCAAGCTAATCTAACGCCTATATGTCCATGGAGTTAGAATCAACAAGAACGCATTTATAATTCCTGTAAATCAACCAAGCAAGGCAATTAGGTATATGTCTATCCTAACCGCGAATCCGTTCCCCGATGCCCAGGTTCAAGAACTTGCTCTACTCAATCCTATATGCAATCTGGAATTTCCACTTTCGAGTTCAACTCTAGATTCATAAATAGTATTCAATTGGTGATCAAGCAACCAAATAATTAAGTGTAGGATTGAATAAATAAACCAATATTATAAACTAAGAAATAAAAATCAATATCCGAATAACAATAGTCATGAAAGAACCACAACCCTAGAACTTGAAGTTTAGCTCCACATAGACATGGTAGCCAAATAACAAATCATACAAAGAAACATAAAAATTACTAAGTTTGATGGAAGAAAAGATGAAACCCGGCCTCCACGGCGGCTCTGTGCTTGTGTTTTCCTCTCAAAAACATCCTCCTCTGCCTCCTTAGGTCTAAATTATGTCAAAAGTGTGTCCAACCTCGTCAAAATACCGCTTTCCATGTATATATACCAAGTAGGGTTGGGCCCAAACAATTATACCTTCTCCAATGTGAAAAAGGACACTTTTCCTGGGTTTGACTAGCGCGGCCGCTAGTGGCCCAGTGTTCTGCCTGACGAGCGCGACCGCGCTATTGACGCGCATTTTTCACCTGTTCCGCTTAGAATTTGGAAAAACGTAAAACATGAAAGTTGTAGCCCTTTGAGTTAGCTTTCCAACCATCTATTTGGAGCCCAAATGGAGTTCTGAGCAAAAGGTTATGTGTATTTTACTAGACAGTGCGCAATATGCCTACTTGAGTCTTCGTTCACTCTAACTATCATCTGTTGACCCCCAAACACGATCCCGGCTGAATTCCTTTAACTTTTACTCAAACTTCAAAGCTCCAAATCATCTGAATTCATTCCATAATATATACATATCTCGGAATCACTCCTACAAGGCATAAAATACACCATTAGTGCAAAACACTAGCGATTAAAGCTCAAACTCAATAATAGTGCAGTAAATTAGAGTGTAACAATCGACTAAAATACGTATTATACCCTATCATCAGTAGCACATAGCATACACTTGTATAACTTAAATTCCTAGAAGTATGTTTTTTTTTTCAACCATAGGACATATTTGAAAAATAAAGAGAGGAAGAAGGGAGGAACAATCTGGAAAAAGTAATAAAAAAAAGGGAGCAAATATATTATTTATTTTGTTGTATAAGTTTTGGAGTTCAATACCAAAAATTTATAGCCAAGCCCGAGCACATGCGAAGAATGAAAATTCAATTAAATGAGGGTTTTTTCTCTCTAAGAATACACGCAAAGATCCCCTTTCATATTTTAAGTGTGTTCAATAACATTAGATACAAGACAGAAAGAAGATTTCACGGATGAAATAGCAAACAAGGTGATGAAATACAAAAAAGAAATATACAAGATTCCAAAATCTAAGCAAAAAATGGACTTGGATATGGTTGAAATTTATTGAAAACATATAGATGAGTCAATATATGAAATTTGAAGAAGATTAGAGGTGATTTGGACTCATTTGATATCAAAATTCGTAGTTAAAATCGAGTTCAAAAAATTCTTCGATGGCTCATGTATCACGCGTGTATCTCACACATAGGTATACATGGATATTCATGTAATACACATTTGATATAAATATGATACACATATGAAACACAAATGATACGCATATCATGTTTTTCCATGCTCATCTTCTACTTCGAATTTTCAATTCAAACCACCTCAAAACTGTACCAAATTATCCCAAAACTGAAACTTAAACTCCTTAAGATGAATCCAATCTAATCCAACAATACCCACTCAAAAGAAAGCAATTTTTTTTGCTACAAATAGCTAATTGGCTAATATTTATAATATTTTATGAATTGACTAATTTTGGTACTAACTTACTAATGGACTGACATAACTGGTAGTTTCTCATAAAAAAAATAGAGAAATCCATTAAGATATGAACTACAAACAAATAACATATGGAAAATTGTTGGGCCCGTGCTAGCACGGGCCGAAGTCCATCTAGTACTTTAATAGAGAAGCCTTTTATTATTTCTTTAAAAAATCAACCAATACTTTTAATAGTTGTTATTTTCTGTTATACGTAAAACAAAATTATTTTTTTCCCTTTTATTTTCAAATTAGAATTATAAGTTTTATTTTATAGTTAAAAATTCCATAAGAGAATAATATATATATATATATATATATATATATATATATATATATATTCTATTGGTTGAATTATTTTATTTTTTGATATCTTTCTTTCTAAATTTAGTTAGCAAATATATATTATTCAATATATAAGAAAAGAATACAATCCAAAAAATAGAAAAATACTTGGACATTTATATTATATTAAAAGGAGAATGGTGAAGTATGTGGTTAAGTCAAGTGGCAACCTAACCCACCTATTTAACCTCTCTCCTCTCAATCTAGCATTTAAGCTACCAACTTTTAACAAAAAGTATAGTTATCAAATTTCATATAGTTCAGGGTACTATTAACTCCTTTTTTTTTCCGTATAAATTATATTCTGAACCTTTATCCGAAGATGCGTTTGTGTACCTTATAATGTTTCTCTAGTACATATTCTGTTAATTTACAATACAAATGACTATGATTAAACTTAGGCAAACTTATAATGTTTCACTGTCTGCGTTGCTCTTGGTTCTTCTGCATTTTTGTTTGCCTCTTTTAGTTTTAAGGGGTTCGATTCATATTTTTCCTATCTTGAATTTTTGTAAACGTATTTGGGTTGTCGATAAAGTTGTAGCCAATTTATGATAGTAAATTTTGTATGTCCTATTGTTTTTTGTTTCTTTAAAGGAAATAAATTTAAATTTCGTCCTGATTCAATCTACAGCATAACTCTTTTAACATATTATTTTTAAGTTAGCCTATACTTTTGCTAGTGGGAATTTTTGGATACAAATACTTTTGCTCAAAGGCATCTTATTCTCAAGCAAAACTTTAGTTATTAGGAAATAATTAAGTTTAGCTGCTTTGGTCAAACGCAAATAACAACAGTTAATACTATATTATTACATCCACACTCTTGCACTCTCCGTATCAAAACTTGTACCTTCTAATTCCTTTCTTCTTCCTCACTCTCTCCGTCAGTTAAAACCCTAGCCTCCCCTAAATCCCCAAATCACACCAATTTCTCTAAACCCTAGCAATGGAAGACGTCTGCGAAGGCAAAGATTTCAGCTTTCCAAATCAAGAAGAGAAAATTCTCCAATGGTGGGATTCAGTAAAAGCATTCGAAACCCAGCTCGAAAAAACCAAAAATCAACCCGAATACATCTTCTACGACGGTCCGCCATTTGCGACGGGTTTGCCGCATTACGGGCATATTTTGGCGGGTACAATTAAGGACATTGTGACCCGCTACCAATCCATGACGGGTCATCATGTGACCCGAAGATTCGGTTGGGATTGTCATGGATTACCAGTTGAACACGAAATTGACGAGAAACTTGGGATTAAGACTAAAAACCAAGTGATTGAAATGGGAATTGATAAGTATAATGAGGAGTGTAGAGCTATTGTTACGAGGTATGTTGGCGAATGGGAGAAGACAGTGGTGAGAATGGGGAGGTGGATTGATTTTCAGAACGGGTATAAAACTATGGATTTGAAGTTCATGGAGAGTGTTTGGTGGGTCTTTGCTCAGTTGTTTCAAAAGGGTCTTGTTTATAGAGGTTTCAAGGTTTGTCCTCTTTTGTTCTTTCTTGAACTTGTATTATAATTTAAAATGATGCTTGATTATAAAGCAGTATGTTTTTTGAATTTTTAAAAATAAAACAAGTTGTAGAGTATTGGGATTGATGCAAAGTAGTTGTAGTGGTTGTAGTAGCTGTTGTTCCGTAAATTGTGTTTTCTACCTGTCTGGATTAGTTTGTGCGAGCTCAATTAGTCAACCTGCAAGCATGGTAAAACTAATACTAGCTTGATTAATGTCAAGTGTTTGGTGGGTTTTTGCTCAGTTGTTTCAGAAGGATCTTGTTTATAGAGGTTTACGGTTTGTTATTTTTCTTGTTCGTCAACTTGTAGCATAATTCAGGATGATCCTTGATTAAAAAGTTTGCATTTTTAGAAAAAAGTAATCTAGAAGGACAGTTTGTTGAGTACTCTGTCTAAGCCTTGATGAGCGGAGTTACCCGGTCAACAATAGCAAGTGCTTGTGGAATTAGTAAGAATTAGTTGAGAGCACAAGCTGGCCCGGACACCATTGTCATTAAAAAAAAGAAAATCTAAAAGAATTATATGTTGAGCATTTGGATTGAGGCAAAGTTGTTGTTGTGCTTTTCTTAAACTGTTATCCAATTGTCGGGCGTAGTTTGTACTAGCTCGATTAATCCACCCACGAGCATGCTAAACTAATAGGGGGGCGGAGTGCCGGGTGCCGGGTAAACCTGTCCTAAGAATGGAGCAGATTGGCTCATGTCGATGTGGTTGGGTTTGAAAGAAACTTGACTCTTTTCCTGATTTTCTTTTGTGCAGGTTATGCCTTATAGTACTGGTTTGAAGACTCCATTATCCAATTTTGAAGCTAATTCTAATTATAAGGTCTGTAACGGAAATCATTTAGCAGTGCACTAAGTGCAATCCTTTTCTCTTGTTCTGGTGATGTCTTATTTATGTGATTTTTTCGGGTGTGGTGCAGGAAGTAAGTGACCCTGAAATCATGGTTTCCTTCCCGATAGTTGATGATCCCGAGGGTGCGTCCTTTGTTGCATGGACAACAACTCCTTGGACCCTTCCTAGTAATCTTGCTCTTTGTGTCAACGCCAATTTTGTATATGTCAAGGTTAGTCCTTAGTAAAACTTCTGGTTTGAAATCTAAGTGAATTGTTGCTTTAATTGGATTACTGTGCTTTTGGAGTCTGAAGGGCTTGTTTTTACTTTAACTTATTATAGTGCTTTAAACACGGTTAGTATTGTTGTTATAAAGTCAAAGGTCTTCAGTTCTTGTTAATTTCTTGCTCTGAGATGTATCAATTGTACTGCTAGTTCATTACATTTAATCTAATTGTACATTTGATTACAGTCATTTAATTGGACTGTACAAGTCTTGCGAAAATGGTATTTATTCAGTTTAAGTAAAGAAGGACACATTATATTTGTTTCTTATTGGTATGTAATATGTTTCTAGATCTGGAAATATTTGCTTTCATCTAAGCTTGTTAATGTTGATTTGATAATAACAATCAGGTTCGCAACAAATTCAATGGGAAGATTTATGTGGTGGCAGAATCTCGATTGGCCGAGCTACCAGTTGAGAAGGCGAAAAAGGTCACCCCAAATGGACCTGCTGCTGACGCTCAAAATCCAAATTCTAAGTCAAAGCCTTCTGGTGGTAAATCACAGAATGTCGAAACTTATGAGGTGGTGGATAAATTCTCTGGGTCGTCCCTTGTGGGGAAGAAGTGAGCAATTTCTTCTTGAACTTTGTCATTGATATGCTGCACAAAGTTTTCTGTTCTTGGCGCCTGCAATATGGTAGCTAGTGACTTGAATGAAAGTTGATAAAAAGTGATCCTTCCATCTTTACATTCTGATTTGAGGTTAATTTGATTTACATGTCTTCTGTCTTGTATACTGATTCATATTTGACCTGACTCATATGCTACACATTGTAAATAAAAGCCGATTATTGGTAATTGTTTTAGGTTTTTTGGTTTGTTTTCGTTGAACATGTTTAATGACTTTACCAGCTATGACTCTAATTATTCGAGCCCCTTGAAAGGTCAATCTTTGATGCCTTTATTTTGGAATCGTCTTCGTTCAAATAAGATCTCTCCCTTGTTCTGCCTCTTCCTATGATCTTGACCTTGCCAACACGTAGAATTTTGATAGATTGTTGACTGTATGGATGTATTTGCTTCTTATCATTTTTGTAAAAATTAGCAGCCTAGCAGGTGTGACTTCACACCTCTCTACCTCCTCTTATAGGAGAGTCTTCTATGCGTATGATACCAAGTGTTTTCTTTTGTTTTTTGCTTGTAATACTGGATTTGCCTAATTAGGAAAATAACCTTACTCTGAAATATGAAAAGAAAAGAAAAATCAAAAGCAGATTGTCAAAGACAAGGGATATCGTCAAATGAAGCACTTCTTTTTCTTTTTCTTTCTTTTTTAACGTGAAGAAAGGAATATGCCATTACTTTCAATTAAGAGTTGAACTCAATTGTCAAATGAAGTAGTGTTGGGCATGCTAGGATGCGTGTGTGTCTGTGTTATCTTATTTTTTAGGATCCTTTCCATCAGTTACTGTTCGTTGTTCCCTTTTGCTGCCGCTTTTTTGTGTGGTAGAAATGGGGAAGGTGATGAGTACTATAGTGGTAATCTCTTTCTTAGAAGATGCAAAATGGTATTGCTTGGCAATGACCTGCTTACCCCCCTCCAACTAGTCTGTCAACAGCCTTTTCTCTATTTTGGTGGTTGGATGGATGATGGTGATTGATTGATTGATCGGGTGGTTAGGTGGTCTGCTAAGCATGAATTTTTTTCGGGCATGTCAGAGTTCACTTAATTTAAGCTAGAAAGATAGAGGCAAGAAATCAGAGAATGTAGCTGTAGTGGAAGGGCTTATACGCGTTGCGTAAGTGCTGGTCTTTATGGGATTTGAACCATATAGCTGTAAAATTTTTGGGTATTTTCTTTTACCTCGTCCTCTGACCTCTTATCTTGACCCAGTGTGTTCTCTTGTATTTTAAGCACCGACATTGTCTTGTTTTCTAGTGCATGTGGCCATTTTGTTAGATGGATATGAATCCCTTCCCACATTTAAGGTTTTTCTGTTTTTCTATTGCATGTGACTCTAATAATCGGGTCAGTGGTGAACTTAGCTTTAAATGCCAGTACTGACTTTCAAGGTTGACATTAGGTATTTTATCAAGGAAGGTTGACATGTAGATATTCAATGCAGGTATATTCCACTATTTGATTACTTCAAGGATTTTTCTGACACAGCATTCAGAGTCGTTGCGGATGATTATGTGACTTCTGACAGTGGTACTGGAATTGTTCATTGTGCTCCTGCCTTTGGTGAGGACGATTATCGTGTTTGTATTGGAAATCACATAATAAAAAAGGTTCGAAAACTTATGGAACTTCATAGTATTTCTGCAATGATTCCTATTGCCTGAAATAGAATGCATGTTTCATTTTCTGTCATCTGTATATTTGCTATGGAACTTATATGCTATCTTATTAGCTTTTGGCCGTGTAGTACGTTCTTACAAGTTTCAGGATCTGCACGAATTTACTACTTTTACTTTTCGATGCAGTATCTGACTTGGGGCCACCCTTTCTTCCTGGGAAATGTACTGGAATAACGTCTTGGGGGCTTGTTAAAATATTAGGAGCTGATTGTGCTTGTTTACTTCGACCTTTAGATGGTCTCTCTTAACCGTTTTCATAACCACTTAGTATCTAGATTTTCATGTTTCTCTTGCTAAAGGAAGTACAGTGTGGACTACAGCATTTTTCTTGCCCTTTCTTTGCAAACAATATGGCATATGTTGTACCTACAAGCCTTTCCCCCAAATGTTTGACTAAATCAGCCTTTCTTTGGTTTGTTGTTTTTAATAACATTGTGACTTTGAGCTCTTTCGAGAATTATTACATTTTGAGTTTACTATTATGATACTCCAATGAAATTGACTTGATTGGATTTTGTTTTCTGTAGGGGGAGAGCCTGATTGTGGCGGTAGATGATAATGGCTACTTTACTGATAGAATTACAGACTTCAGCGGAAAATATGTTAAGGAGGCAGATAATGATATCACTCAAGCAGTGAAGGCAAGAGACTCTAATACTCCTTTTTTTTTTGTGGCACTATTATGTACGTGCCTTTAATTTTTACGAACAAAATTGGCTGACGACGGCCATCAAAGAGAATATGATTTACCATAAACTTTGTAGGTAGCTTGCCCTTAATCTGAGTGAGGAATTGTTTTTTGTTTTATATATTTATGGTCGTATATTTAGTTTTGATTAACAACCATGCGTAAGATATTTTTGTTTGGTTTAGGAGAAAGGAAGGCTTGTCAAATCTGGAAAGTTTATGCATTCATACCCTTTTTGCTGGAGATCTGACACACCTCTGATTTACAGAGCAGTTCCTAGCTGGTAACATACTTCAGATCATTCCGTGCATCAAACACTGTTACTGTCACTTTATTTTTCTATTGTTTTATGATGCAATATTTATTTAGTCCTATGAGATTATGGCCTTTTGGAATGAGAATGAGCTTGTTTGTTTTCTTTCCCTATGCATAGCTTTTCTCCTTTTTGCCCTTTCTAATCTCAGTGTGACTTACATAAGATTGATGCATCATTACGAATATTAAGTGGCTGGGATTGGTTTATTAAAGGATATTGGTCCACGAAAATCTAGCTGGTGTTGATTCCTTAACTTTTTTAATTGCACTGTTTGGTTTGTAAGTAGTCATTTTGTGTGAAATGAGTATTGCGGAACTGTAACCTTGATGTTAGCCGAATAAAATGGAAATACATCTTTTTTTAGTAGATTACAATCCACATGAAAACCCATGTCCAAAACTTGGTGAGTACTTTCCTCTTATAGTAGCATTATGTTTATTTTTCATAAATCTCTTCTATGGAACATCAACCAAGCTTATTTTTGATAAAGAACATTAACCAAGATTTTTATCAGGTGTTCAATTTCTTTTCAACTGTAATATAGGATATCCTAGAAGCTCTGCTATTCTTCATGAGTAATAGTTCTCTAATATAAAGTTTTGACTGTCATCGAATGTTGGTGGTAGCAGCTCGACCTCTCCTATTGGTTGATTGTTGTAGCTAATACAATCTAGTCCTTGGAGAAGTACTGACTGTCCTACATCTACTCGGAAGGTTACCAATAAAGAAAAACCTAATATTTAAAAGGAAAACTACGTCTGTAACATTAAGAGGTTACAAGCATAATGTTCACAAGATGAAATAAAAGCTGGTAGTTGCGTTTTAGCAATTACATGCATTTAGAGTTTTTTAAGCTATGCCATAATGAATTGATATTTATAAACCATAAGTTTTAACCGTGTTTAATTTTGTAAAAAGAGGTGAACCGATCTTGATAACTAGGTGTCAATTATGTTGCTTCGAAGGGAAGTAAAAGAGGAATTATTAGTCTCAAGCTTCGCCTTTTTGGATGGAAAAGAGGAGTTTGTAACACAAAATACATATGTAATCGCATTGCATTCGTTCTTATTGCAATGCAAGTGAGAGAAAAGGGATAGTTAGTTATTCAGATATACTGGAAGGATTGGCAAGAGAGTGATAGCCTAGCGGAAATGGCTCTCCAACTTGAATGATCAGTTCGGGTGTTCGAGTCACCTAGGAGCAAGTTGGAAAAAACCACTGTTTGGCGCCTGGGTTATTTACCATATTTAAGAAAAAAGAGAGCGGAAAGATCATCAACAGTTCAAGCACCTAAAATATGCTTTGGCCCATCTATATGTTATTAAGCACTGTTTTCATTTTTCTGTATTTATGAATTCTTTTTAACGTCTTCTTTTATCTTGATTGATTTGCTGGGTTGCTTTTTTTGATTCATGACAATTAAAAATTCATGAATTTTATCAGCACCTAACATTGCATTGAACTTTGGCAAGTCTGTTTTAATGTTCTTTTTGTTTTTTTGTAATGTTTATTCTCTCTTTTTGATGACCAACGATGTTTATTTTCTCTTTTGCTGTCATGCATCTATTAATCTCTGTATTAATGTTTTTTGAAATGGTATTGTTGGTGTACGTATGGCCAGGTTTATTATGGTGGAAAAGATTAAGGATCAATTGCTAGAGAACAATAAACAAACCTACTGGGTTCCTGATTTTGTGAAGGTTACTATTTCCTTTCTGCCATTAGCTTTCTTGTTGGCTAATTCAATCACCGTAAATGAAATTTGACTGCTGATTTGTTTTGTTGCACTGGTTTGAGTTGGTTCCGCTTATGTATTGTCATGCCTTATTCATTGTTTACTCCATCCACATGCTTGCTGCTTCCTTACCCTCGAAATAACCTTTTAATTTACTCCATTTTGGTCTCTCTGTTTTTACTTTGTTTTAGGAGTTATTGGAGTTTACTACAAAATACTTACTGGTTAAAGATGCTCATGGAACAATCTTCATATGAGATTAGACCTTTAGGGATATGCACATGTTTTGAATTGTATTAGTATATAAGAAAAATTAATGTTTCACAAGGTGAGTTGGGGCTTTTCCCAGTAGTGTGAGGCAGACCGGGCTAGTGCCCTAACAAAAATAATACCCCAGCATGCTTTACTTCGATTGTTTGCCTCGTACATCCTAGAATATTTTCATTTGAAATTTTCTTTTAAGGGTTCACTCTAACTAATATAGTGTTTTTTAGTTCTAGCATTTTGGATTTGGTTGCTTTGTTTATTGTTTTAGGGTATATATGCCATTATGCCTAGATGTTAAATTAGTTTTGTAGATTTTTTTCCTTCTGAATTTTGTTCAAATTTGAATGTATTCTTTATTGTAAAATATTTATGTTTTAAAATATTAAAACATCGAAGTTTCATTGGGCTTATGCTCCGTGGCACTTAGGCAAAGCATTTCTTGCCGCACCTCCGCCTTTTAAATACAGAGAAAACAGCAACAACTACCCAGTAAAATCCCAAAGTGGGGTCTGGGGAGGGCTTTTAAATACAGAGTAAAATTACTATTTTAAACTCCACATTCTGCAGTCCAATATGATGGATTACAACACTGCTGAGCCTGGTATTTTGTCAGTAACATTCTACTTTAGTGGAGATAGGTCAGGTTTTAGCTATCATCCATTTTTTTGAAGCTCAGGTGCTTTTCCAGGTTTGAGTTCTGGGAGTAAGGTTTCATATACTTTCTAATTCACTGAATCTTTGCAGAATATGAATGATAACTGACTTTTCATCAACAGCTCTTGATTGTTAGAATTTAGAAATCGTCAGAACCCAATAGTTCATCCTGATCTTAGTTTTATTTTGTGTTCTCTATTACAGGAAAAACGCTTCCACAATTGGTTAGAAAATGCAAGAGACTGGGCTGTTAGCCGAAGTAGGTTCTGGGGTACTCCTCTTCCTGTGTGGATTAGCGAGGATGGTGAGGAGATAGTTGTTATGGACTCCATTGACAAACTGGAAAAGCTTTCTGGTGCTAAGGTTCTGCCTTCATTACCGACATTTTGTAATACTTGTTTTAGTTTCAGCATTCTATGTTTATGACCGTCTTATAATTCACTATATTTTTTTATGAACTCGCCTCTTCTTCCTCAATTTGCAGGTGACAGACTTGCATCGTCACAACATTGATCACATTACAATTCCGTCCAGTCGGGGGCCTGAATTTGGCATTCTTCGACGTGTGGAGGATGTAAGACCAGTTAATCTGTTATTTAGCAGTAGGCTACCACAGCATTAATATCACATTTGATGTATCTATCAGACTCAAGTATTTCTGGCAGATATATTTTCATGTTATTTGCTTCTTTGTTCTGAAGAGGCTGAATGAATTTGCGAATTAATGATTTTTTTCCTTTGGGATAAAAGCATAAAATAAAGGATTTCACATATTTGCCCATTCAACGAGTTAGAAAGAAAAAAATGAGTTAGAAAAACAGTTTGAGCCCATCTTGATTTAATGCTGATTCTGTTTGCTGAAATGTTGGTTCTCGTGTTAAACCTCTGGATTATTTGTTATTGAATTGGATAAGATTGTAATTGTTGATTCCGGGCTGTATGCGAAAAAATCGAGAAATTGAACTCTATTTTTACTGAAGTGTGCGTTATTGCTTTTTGCTGCTCAGTATTGTCTACATTCTCATGGTGTTATTTGTTCAATCTTTAAGAAATTTTGAGTTGTCATTGATTGTCAGAATTATGTGTTTTACACATTTTGATTGAGCAAAGAATCAAGAACAAAGATCTTTTCCAGGAAGATTGAATTTTTCATGTATCATTGGGTTGTCAAGAGAGCAGTAATGATTCATATTTGAAACAAACGGGTTTCTGCTGCCTCAGGGCTCAGACTGCCACTTACAAGATTTTGTCTATTTTTTTTTGGTTCTGAGCTCGTCTTTTTTTCCTGGTTGTTTGAGGTGCTGTGTGCCTGTTGAGGGCTGATACTGTGCATCGCTCCACTTATCTAAATAGAAATTCTTTTCTTAGGATCTAATAGTTTACAATGTTTTGCAAGCTGAAAATCAATTGTACTACTCTGGAGTATTTTATATATATAGTTGAACTGCCTGCTTAGGCACTCAGGCCTAATGGTTCAACGGAATCTCCACATTTAATGCCCTCTCTTTTCAAACTTTTTGAATGAGCTTGTACCTTTCAATAGTTTCTTTTCAATTTTGTGTTCTGCTTTGTGACAAAACTATTTGTTGTATTTATCCAGGTATTTGATTGCTGGTTTGAGAGTGGGTCAATGCCTTATGCTTATATCCACTATCCTTTTGAGAATGTTGAACTCTTCGAGAACAATTTCCCTGGTCATTTTGTGGCAGAAGGTCTTGATCAAACTCGTGGATGGTATGTATATTCTGATTATGTTCTCTATCATTTTGACCATGAATTTTCTGAATGCGGACCCCAGCCAGAACTTTCCCCATCATCTTACTTCCTATAAAGCTATGTAACCCCAGGGAAGATGTTGACTGTTGGATTATGGTTTAAGTTGGACTTCTTCTAGAGATAATGCTTGTCGCAATAAATTCCATGAGCTTATTCCTGCTGGACCCTCAGATTGGAGATTTTCAATTGCCAACATTCTTGTCCTTAGTTGGTACCACCAAGAATTAGATGAAATGAGGATATGATACGTTTTGATAGACGTTAAATAGTTGACTTTTGCTAGTATTCAAGTTAAATCAGTATGCATGTCTGATACTTTTTGATTCTTGGTGCTATATATATTCTTTTATTCTTACTTATTAAAAAAGAGAGTTCCTTACCTATCAAGAAATAAAGGAGAGACAGTTTCTCTGATTCGTAGAGAGAGAGAGCACTGAGATGGTGCATTTTTTGCCGTTTAACCTTTTATTCTATATTAATATTGTTTCTCATGCTTGTTGGCGAGTGCAGTGGTCAAATGTCCTTATGCTCTCGATTTTAGCTTAAAATTTCACCTCTTTTTATGCTGCGAGAATTATTGCCAAGATTAGTGTTTCTGATGTCCTGATGTTATTGCTGCTGTGAACTTAGTTCTGTTCATGTTTTCCAAGTCAGAGAAAACAGAAAATTCAAATAGTGGAATCTATAAGGTTCTTATGTATTGCAGGTTCTACACCCTTATGGTCCTTTCTACTGCCCTTTTTGGGAAACCTGCTTTTAGAAACCTCATTTGCAATGGTCTTGTCCTGGCTGAGGATGGGAAGAAGATGAGTAAACGATTAAAGAACTATCCTCAACCGTCAGAAGTTATCAACGATTATGGAGCTGTAAGTTATGCCAATCATGAGCTTCTTCATTTTCTTAGTTGTTAACTTGTTATATGTGGTGCTCTGCTCTTCTGATTGATGGGTTGTTAGTGAAAGGCTAGAACTTATGTCTGTGCAGGATGCACTACGTTTATACCTGATAAACTCTCCCGTTGTCCGTGCTGAACCTCTGCGTTTTAAGAAAGACGGAGTTTTTGCTGTGGTAAAGTATATCCTTTACATATGGTGGCACTCTATCTCTATGATTTTAATCAGTTTTGTAGTAACTATTTTGGAAAAGCTTTTAAATTGTTTTCTCCTAATTTGAAAGATGATGATATTAATGCAGGTGAAGGATGTTTTCTTGCCATGGTACAATGCATATAGGTTCCTTGTTCAGAATGCAAAAAGACTTGAAATTGATGGGTTTAAACCATTCATTCCCACTGATCAGAAAACTTTGCAGAGTTCATCCAATGTCCTAGATCAATGGATCAATTCTGCAACTCAGAGCTTAGTGCATTTCGTCCGGCAGGAAATGGATGCTTATAGATTATACACGGTTAGTTTTCCGATCTTGTCAAATATCGCATCTAAACTCATGTTCTCAACAATTTCCAGGGTGCTTACTGAAATTCTAATAGTCTTATTCAAGATGTCTTGAAAGAAGATTCCTACAAATGTTTGTGTTGAAACCTATCGATGTCTGAACAAGCTTAACCATATTTTTGTATTTCATTTTATTGCTCAGACATTTCTCAGATTTTTCTGTGGTTAAAGCTGGAGACTCGCCAAATAGGCACGAATGGTCTCTTTGTTGAAATTTGTGATCTGCAAGTTCTTCACATCTATAGTTAAAGATGGAAACCTAGCAGAGGGGAACACATGGTTTCTTTGTTGAACTGTGTGGTATAGGATATCTCTAGCTTGCAAGTACATGAGATTAGAGAATCCATGTTAATGTTCTGTCTATCCCTCCTCTTTGCAGGTGGTTCCGTATCTCCTAAAATTTCTTGATAATTTAACGAATATCTATGTGCGGTTCAATCGGAAGAGGCTAAAAGGCCGTACTGGTGAGGGGGACTGCAGAACTGCTCTTTCAACTCTGTACTATGTAAGCTTCCATCTCATACTTTTTTAGTAGATCTTGAGCGTCACATGTTAGTGTACTGTGATAGTGTGGTTTTGGGATCTGTGCCTGATTCTGTTCAAAGATTCAACTTTTACTCTTCCATGTTAAGTTTCTTTTTGTGACCAAATCGGTGTAGCATGACACATTATTATGGAAGAAATTAGTGATGAATGAGACTCATATGTTATGGTACTTGATGCATTTCATATGAATAATTGAGGCCAAGGCTTGAAGCCCACTCTCAAGTCGCAGCAAGAAGTAGCTTCTTTCTTTTGTTGTGCCTTTAATACTTTCATCCCGCTATGAATTGGAGCTGTTCTGCTAGTGCTTTCTAACTCATTAAGTCTTCAATATGATAGGTGCTTTTGACTTCATGTAAAGCAATGGCACCGTTAACTCCTTTTTTCACTGAGGTTCTTTACCAAAACTTGCGGAAAGTTTGCGAAGGATCAGAGGAGAGCATTCACTATTGCAACTATCCTGAAGTGGAAGGAAAGGTACATATGATTTCCTACCTTTTCTTGCCATTCATCAAATATGAAGTGCAGAGTTTTGCTATCTTCTCTGGCTCAAGTTTGTTCCATGAATGTTTAAAATCATTTCAGAGGTGGGAGCGTATTGAGCAGAGTGTTAATAGGATGATGACAATTATTGACCTTGCACGGAATATCCGTGAGCGTCACAATAAGCCTCTTAAAACTCCGCTCAGGTTGAGCCTCTGCACTTCTCTCTCCTCTTTAACCCCCCCCCCCCCCCCCCCCCCCTAAACCGAACCAAAAAGCAAAAGATCATGTTGGTCTGGTCTTTTTTCAGGGAAATGGTGGTTGTACATCCAGATTCAGAATTCCTTGATGATATTGCAGGCAAACTTAGAGAGGTCAGTGATGGTCTTAGCTTTACATGCATTTCCATTCTGATGCCTTTAAACAATTATTCTATTACTATAATACATTATTTCATTAATCCTATTTAGTTAATTAATATATTAATGTGATAAAGTCGGAGCACACTTGAGAGTTAATTCTAGGTTTGTTATGCAAAAGCAGTTCCACATTTATACTTAAGTGAATTTTTTGTGCAATTTGATATCTACTAATGCTAAATTAAATTAACAAGCACATTAAGTGTACCCAAATGAACCAATAGTGAGTTGCATGCCCAAGTTCTTGCCTTCCGTTGTTGGTTGTTTTTTCTGAAGGTAAGGGCCAATTTGGTCACAGAAAGGTGTTTCATGTTTAGTTTTATTTCCACCAGTAATCATTTTTATTTTAGTTAAAGTTCAGCATTAAAACAAAATGAATCTTGGCTAGATAAGGTATTCTGATACAAACTTTCTCAAAAGAGGAAGAATATGGAATTCAGAGGTGCAGGTGAGGTAGGTTGGAGAATGGAGAAAGGGAACATTTTGGGAGTTGGAGGATGGGTAGGCTGCTGGAGTGGAAGTGCTAAAAGCAGAGTGTGTAACCTATCCCGCTTACTGTCCCACTTAACATACGTGTGGGGGTTGGGAAAATGATGTTTTTGGGGCGTCGGTTGCATATGGTGGTTTAACAGTGCTGCTAAAGGAACTTATTAGATGCAACATTATGCCCTAAAACTAGGTGCAGCATACGGGAAGCGCTTCTCCTATCTTAGGTAGCATTACTCTAATTTTATTGAAGAATATGTTAGTGATTAGAAAAGAAGCAGAAATTTTTGACCCGTTTTGACATGAAAACAATTGGGTGTTTTCTTAGAAAGTCGACACACCTATTTTCTTTTGTTTTGTTTCACCGAAACCAAATAACTTTTTCTTTTTTTTGCTTTGGAAACCCCTGAATAAAACGTTTGTTGATTTTCAGATTTTGGAACATTGCACTTATGCCCCAAAAGGCAATAACCAGATAAGCATAAAAAGGTTTAGGGCTTTTTGTGATGTACGTCAGCAATAACCACTTCTCTCAAACAGCAACAATAACTACTGCTATGCCTCAATGTCAAGCTTGTAGAAACCAATTCATGAATCCTCTATATCCATTCTGCTTTATATGGGCTTATGTGGTTTGGGTTCGGTACCCGTTTTAATAAGTTTATCTGATTAAGTTGGGTTCCTTATTCACAATAAACTTTGGCTGATGAAGATGAAGTCCTACTTTTTGAGCTGCTAACTCTCACTTCAACAAAACTGAATATCTGATCAATTATCTAATATCAACATTTAGAGTAATGATGTATAATTATCATAAACCTGACCAAATGGTCTATTTTCCTGCGTTAGTATAATTATGTTCGTTTTTGTTTTACTTTATGTTTTCTGTATTATGTATCTTGTTTAATATTTAATGGTTGGTTGCTTTTGTGATGCAGTTTGTGCTCGAGGAGCTAAACATTAAGTCTTTGGTCCCATGCAATGACACGTTGAAGTATGCTTCTTTGCGTGCAGAGCCAGATTTCAGGTGATCTAAATGTCATGTGCCAAGTTTGTCTTCACTTGTTGTTCTCTGAATTAACCTAATTAACTGGTCCTTGCCTCAGTGTGTTAGGAAAAAGGCTGGGAAAGTCGATGGGAGTTGTTTCCAAGGAAGTAAAGGCTATGTCAACAGAAGATATTATTGCTTTTGAGAAAGCGGGAGAAATTACTGTTGCTTCACACACTTTGAAGCTTAGTGATATCAAGGTGAATATGATTTTTGATAGTCTTTACTCGCTTCTTTTAATTCCTCATATTTGTCAGTCGCCACCCTAAAAAGAGTAAATCTGTTCTGCTATGGGTTTTCTTTTGTTGGGTATACCGAAACTGGGGAGTAAGGTAGAGTAGGTCAATTGCCTGTCAGGACCAGAAATGAAGGAAAAAGTGGCACCTGAAAAAGCAAAGATTCCTTTAAAATTTATGCTGGCCCAAGTTAGTAATTCATAGATAGGTTAATATGTTATTCTGTACTTCGGCTCAGTAGCTTCAGGTAGGTACATTGCGTCTTGAGAAATGTTTTCTTTATGATCTGGTTCTTTTAATTTTGTTGATTGAAGTATTTTCCCTACTGAGACACAAGCTTTATTGAAATAATTGTGGTAAAGTTCATTCTCAAAAAAAAAAAAAATAATTGTGGTAAAGTTGAATAAGATTGCTGCTAAAGAATATAAGCATGAAATTGGTCCTAGCTATCTAGTTTTGAAGTATGTGGTGAAATTGTTTCTAGCACAATATTCTTATGCTATGGGTTTGAAACCACTAGAGATTAATGATGAAGTAAGATATCATAGGAAGTGCTTTACTTTGGTTCATGTGAAAACCTTTGTTTGTTCAAGGAAACCTCAAGGAGAAGTCTTGAGTAAGGGCTGTTTTTGCTGTCCATAGTGCTTGTTGAAAAAGAAGATGAAAGCTGAAAGTCAAAATATCTTTAAGATAGAGGTTTTTATTTCAAAGTTGATCTAGTTCTATTTTTAAGGAAGAGGATTAAAGAACCGACTCCTAAATATTCTAGACTCCTAATTCTTGTCATTGAATAAAGTAGTAAAACTTTGGAATAAAATATCTATAGAAAATACCTAATAGGTATGAGTTTTGGATGCTACAACAGACAAGTGCAATATTAATTTGAAGCAGGAGTTTAGGTTTTGAAAAAGTCTGATTTTATTTTGCTCATCTTAATATTCAAAATTCTCGGGAAAAGGTTTCATTGCTTATTGTGCACCTCTGGCACTGCATCAAATGCTTGAACTATTATTATTGTTATTATTATTATTATTATTATTATTATTATTATTATTATTATTACTACTACTACTACTACTACTACTATTATAACATCATTATTATTATAATTATTATTTTTGCATAAGATCTTTAATGTACTTGTAGATTGTTCGGGGTTTCAAACGTCCTGATAATAGGAAAGAGAATGAAATGGATGCGGCAGGGGATGGTGAGTATCTCCTCTTTTACGAGTTTAGATATTTATGTTTCATCTGATTTCTTATAGTTTTATTTCATTCGTCGCACATACAGGTGATGTTTTAGTGATACTGGATTTGCGTACTGATGATTCACTCTTTGAGGCTGGAGTTGCTCGGGAGGTATTCTCGGAAGTCATTCCCAATGCGATTAATGGCAGATATATCGAGTTTTTACTTGTATTTTGATTGGTTACTGCTGTGTTGGGAGACTCCTGATGAGTGTCTTTGATGCCGAACTCTGCTTGCAGGTTGTGAATAGGATACAGAAACTGAGAAAGAAAGCCGCGCTTGAACCCACCGACTTGGTAGAGGTCTTCTTCAAGTCTTTGGATGAGGATAAAACAGTCTCTCAGCAGATTTTGGAGTCCCAGGTAACTTTTGAGGTCCACAGTATTACTTGATGTTTCCTATTTTTTAGGTACCTAGCTCTGTGAAATATGCCCTTCTTGATAGAGAAGATCTAGAGTCTGAAGAAAGAGAACTAATCTGTTCTTGAGGTTGAAAGGGTTATTCAACGGAGAGTGAAGTTCCAGGGGGACGGCAATCATTAAATGTTGGAGCCCAGGGGCGCTTTTTCACTTCTGCCAAAAGATAAATTATTCATGTACCTCTATGTTCTTCAGGAAGCAGTTTCTGTCGACTTTAGTATCTGATTATGAAGAGTCTTTGGTCTCTGTCTTATATATTGGGCTTAGTCAGCCATATTCTATACATTTCATTTTTGATTCTTTTGCACAAATTTCTGATCTACCTTTACTGAGTAGCTCAGTGCGCCATCAATCTTTAGAGGCTGGTGCATGCTTACTTCTATTGCCAAAACCTAACATGTTTGTCTCTTCCTTTCTCCGCCTTTTTTTTGGCGTTACAGGAATCATATATTAGAGATGCCCTTGGGTCTCCTTTGCTTCCCGCCGACCTGATCCCAGCACATGCAGTAAGTTCTGACTTCTCTTCCTCGTTTAGGTCTTTGTGAGCTCTATCCAAGTGTACCATTTTTATGTGTATTAATACTTAGAGCTGGTTTCTCCTTGAATTCAACTCTTACAATTAGAATGAAATTTTTTTGCTTATGAAATATTACTGTAGTTTCTTGTACACCGGTTAACAAGTTTGGTATGTTGCAGATGACAATTAGTGAAGAGAGTTTTCATGGAATCTCAAGCTTGTCGTTTGTGATTACGTTAGCAAGACCAAGTCTAGTGTTTAATTCAGATGCCATTGCTGCTTTATATGGAGGTTGAATTTGAGATTCTTGTTTCGGAAATTTTGGTGATTTTGAGGTGGTTTTCTGTCTCTAAACTATCTTCATCTTGCAGGAAACACACAGTATTCTCAAGGCTTACAAACTTACCTGCTGATGAGGGATCACCATAACTTGAAGTCAGAGTTTCAACAAGGGAAGGGGAAGGTTTGTACCACTAAAACTTCATAATGCTAAATTATGTGATCATCTCATCTAAAAACTTAAATGGTCACAAAATTCAACTATGGTACCATAGCACACTTTTAATCACTTGATTATATTATGTCTCTATACGCCTCCTCGTGTATGAACCTGTCTTTTTTAATGGGCAAAACACTAGGATATCTTTGTTTTCTTCTTTGGGTGGCGGTGAGATTTGAAACCCATGACATCTTGCTTATAACTGAATGAATCTATTTTATTCTAATTCGATCTAAGAAAAAAAATCATGATCCGTAGGATTTGAAGTTTTGAACCTACGACATCGGGTTTTGGAGACCCACGTTCTATCGAACTGAACTAAGAGCACTTTCTTATCCGAATAGATAGGACTGTAAACAAAAGGATTCTTTTCATAACCCAATACGTTTTGTATGCATATACTAGAATAGCATGATAAAATCAAAGATTATTTCCAATTTGAAGCGATCTCAATTGATCCCTCGTTACAGGATTTGAACCTGTGACATTTGTACCCAAAACAAACGCCGCTACCAAGTTGCGCCACATTCCTTCAATTGTTCCACAGTGTAATTGTGGAGAATTCCTGTCTTGTTTTCCACATAGTTATTTCTTCCATTGATATATACAAATTTTCTGCTCATTTCGTCTTTTTGGTCTCATTTAACATATAATAGTAAAATAAAAGGAAAAGACTTCTATGCTGATACTATGTTGAATTATGTCTATGCTGAATTTTGAAGCTTTTATATGAGATGCTCGCACAATTCAACACATATGTCAGCTAGAGTTCCTGCATTTTATGTAGCTAATGATATAATTCTTGACACGCCGTATTGTGACCTTGCAGATAATGGTCAAGTGCATTGAGAATCAGCCTCCAGTTGAGGTGGTTCTGGGAAAGCATGTCTTCTTGAGTGTTGGAGATTATTTCTTGAACAGGAAATCACAGTAACAGAGATCAATACTCTGCCAATATAATTTTTGACATGAGAAAGCTGAAGTTACATGTCTCCCCAATTTTTTTTATAAAAATTATTGTGCAACAGATCTGTATTGTACCTGCCTTCTGGCCCATTTTAACAAGGAATAACAATTTTGATTAATCGTCTTTTGGTTGGTGTTAACTAATATGTACAAGTTTTTCATGCTCTTAACTTAGTTGAACTAATTTTCTACTAGAGGTATGTTCGATGAAGTAACACGTTCAATCGGGGTATGTTTGTTAGCAAATCATTTCGTATTTACCCTTTTCAAAAACAGAGATCTACTAGTGAAAAAACGAACTTCATGTGAATTTTCTTTTAGAAAAGAAAAAAGCTCACCTCCCTGACGGTGGGCGTGCAACAAAGGCCAGAAAAATGATACCAACAATGTAAATTTCAGAAAAATAGATGGAAGAAAGCAATAGAAATAGCGATAGCATAGCAACAAGCAGTAACAATAACAATGACAAGATACTAAAAAATCGAAGCGGAAGATAGTAAGAAAAAAACCATAACGCTAGCAATCAAAGAAAAACGACAAGATACTAACATCGAGCCCTAATAAATCGAGGATGGATCCGAAAAACGCCCGATTACCTACTATCCTTCTGTGAATAGACAATAAATTAAGCCAAAACGAAGGAAAACATATTAAACATATGAAAATATATATATGTCTGATGCATTGATATTTATTGTGATGTTTTATTCTCACCCCTTAATAACCAAACACAATACCAAACTTAACAATGTAGAAAACAAAATCAATAGAAAATAAGACAATAGACAGTACAAATAAAGTGGTACATTTTTCTACTAATGATCCTACTTAATAGAGTCCATAACCCACAACTGGTCCATCTAAAGGCCCAAAAAGCAGATTGATAATCCAACAATCAAAAGGTAAGAAAGCCCATTTAAATTTATTGAAGTAGAAGGTAATGTTGGCCCAGCAGCTACAGCCATTGATCCAATATTTTGGGCCACATTTTGCTCTTTGGGCTGGATTTTCACAGGTATTTTCAGCCCATTTTTGCAGCTCTCTGTGTTCCCACTAGCGAAGTACCTGATTCCTTCTCCTTCGAGTGAGATCTTATCTAAGCCGTCCGTATACATCTTGATTGGATTTGTTACATCACACGATGTAAATTCTTCCTCGTTTCTAAGCTCCACTACACTCTCTTGAGCTGCTGAGTAGGTGAACCCTGCTCATGTAATATGTAAATGATATAATAATCTACTTTTTAAGAAACTATTTTGTACAAGCGTTTCTCTTTATTGATAACCAATTCATTTTCAAATATAGTTGGGAGATTTTACCTAAGAAATGAGTTTAAAAAAAAAAAAGAAATGGTCAGAATATGAGAATAGATCTGATACCAATACGGACTACCTATTTTAATTATTGTGCTTTCTGAACTTGCATACCTATATTCAAGTTTCTATCGATATTTGCGGAATTGATTATCCCTTTCGAAAACAAATGCTTGAAGTGGTTTATAATTTACTGAGCATACGGTATAACTTACGCATTTCGTCACCATGAAGATTGAGGTGAGACGGATAAGATCCCTCTACCCTTAACCAAAATTTTTAACTCTTAATATTATAATAGCGCCACATAAAAGAAATAGAATATTCCAGACCAACTTGTGCGCAACTCAACTAATTCCAATGGAGTTTTCCCGGTCAATATTTACGCCAAACTATCCCAAAAATTGGCTCGACTTTATTCACTCTCTAACTTTAGTTATAGTTCAAATGGTACAATTAAAGACTATACTGGATTCTATACCTAACCTATGAGACATAGCTCAAGGAAAAGAGAGAGTTCTTGTCATACAAAATATTCAAAATATTAAATGATTCTTTAATACTGAATTCATTTCATTTATACATTGACTGCCAAACTAATATTTAATCAGTTTGAATGAATTTTAGAAATATTATACTGTCAATTAATAGTAATCGAAATACAAGATCGTATTTTCAACTTCTACAGTAGCATTTTGGAGCTTATTGACTGATATGATATACTTTTCTGAAAAAATGATCAATATTATAGAAATGTAACAGAAAAAAACTACAGGGATTAGCAAGATAAATAATAATCACAAAATCGAATAAATAATAAATCTTCACGAAGATAGAAAAAAGCATAGAAAAAGAAAAGTATGGTTGGTTACATTTTAATCCTTGGAAGTCACATACTTTATATTTTTAGTACTCCCACCGTGTCAATTTAGATGATTAGTATGACTTAGCACAAAGTTAAAAAAAAAAAAAAAAAAGACTTTCAGAATATGAGATCTTAAAAGCTTAAGGGACAAAAGTTTTGTGGGACCATAATATTTGTGCGGCTGTAAAAGTTTTGGAAAAAGGTCCAAAATTGCCCCTCTACTATGATATATAGTTTAAGTTTGTCCCCTGTTACACATTTCGTTCCGATTCATCCCTACCGTTAACAAACTTTCTAGAATTGCCCTGAACTCTAACGTCCCACACAGTAAAAGTCAAAGAAAAATATTTTTTACCCTTTCTTTTCTTTGTTTCACTTTTTTCCCCCTCTTTTTCTATTTCTTCACGTTTTCATGTTCTTCTCCGGCGACCAAAATTCTCAAAGGAAAGCCATTTCTTTCCTTACTTTCTCAAAACCCAGATCTAATTTCAAGGAAGGCAACCTCAAAATTCAAAAAAAAAATTCAAACCCAAACTCTAAATTTTCAAACCTCAGTTCTTCTATTTTTATTCTTTTTCTTTTCTTTATTTTCTTCATCCCTAGAATTTTACCAAAAAGTGTACTACTCAAAGTGTTTAATCTAATAGGATTTGAGGAATATTTTAGATATTATTTGGTCGGAAAGTCCCACTCCGAGAAGATGAATAAATTTGAGGTTTTGTTTTGTCTTTTTGTTGCTTGGTTCATATTTACTTTATCACCATTAAAAATTTTCTATTCATGAGAGTTTTCCGGCGAGGTATAGCAATGTGGAATAGGTTTGAGGAGAAAGAAAAAATATGGGGTGGAGAAGATTCCTGAAATTTTAAAATAATTTTTATTTTTCAATATCTCAAAGTGGGGGAAATAGGTAATGGCTAAAAACTCATGGCCAAAATGGATGTTACTTTAATGGTTAATTTGTTTTGGATCGAAAGATGAAGATGAAGGACATAGAGTCTGGTGTATGATGATGAGGTTAATTTTAACGTGAGACCTGCTGATATGACAGATGATGTGGACAAATTAATAGAGGGATTGGATGCCATGGTAGAGGGACGTTAGGGTTAAGGGCAATTCTAGAAAGTTTGTTACCGATGGGTGTGGATCTAAACGAAAAGTATAACGATGGACAAAATTAAAGTATATACCAGTGGGCCAATTTTGGACCTTTTCCCAAAAGTTTATATTTTTTAAATATAAAAATGTATTATTTTTTTTGAACGAATTAATAAGTGGAAAATTTTTATTTTGTGCCTCACACAACTGACACTAGTTGTGTGAGGCCTCTTTTTTGTCTCACAACTGTGTGGGTCCCAAAATTTTGTGGACCCAGATGAATAAAATATGGGTCTACAAATATGTGAGATAAAAAAAGACATCTAAATTATGTGAGACACAAAATAAAATCACTCGGAAAGTGTGTAATAAAATGATTAAATAATTATCAATGGAGGGAGTAATAATTAAATAAGACGTGGGCCAATTTCCTGATTTCTATCTTTACTTTATTTTGGGACTTCGTGTATAACTTATCTTTGTCCTTTTTTTTCAGAATAGTACAGACCACTCAACCAATGAAAAAACGTCTTTTTTTTTTCTTCTTTTTTTTTGTCTAATACTCACAAGTTCAAAGTACAAGAACGAATTCACTTTATTTTTCACGTGATTTTGAACATTTGTTTTTTGAACTTTTTGAATAAAATTTCACATTTAAAAGTTATACATATTCTTTTCTGTCGAGGGTCTATCAAAAACAATCAGCGGCGGATCAATAGCATAGTACATGGCGCACGTGAACCCATGATGTCTCCGTCAAATTAGGTATTTTATGTACGTATTTTTAAAATTGATCAAATATTACATACTGATACTCATGCTCTATAAAAATAAATGGTGCACTTAGTTGACTGTTAAGTTATTTACCTAGAGGAATGGGGATCAATTCACACTTAATATTTTTATTTTTTAGAAGTACTTTTTTAGTGGCGCACCCATGTTATAAAAATCCTAGATTTGCTTCCGAAAACAACCTCTTTATGTTGTTGTTGTTATATTTAAAAGTTATACATAAAAAGTGGAGTATTATATTTCTTTTAACTCAAAATATTTGAAATATATTGCTTTTAAACACCTTATAATCTCTTTTGAAACAACCAAAACAACATTTCATCATTCAAATTAGATATAGAAATACCTTACATCCAGATAAATTAATTGAAACCAAACAGACCAAATAATGAATTTTTTAGCATTCGTAAAAATAACTAAATTAACTATCAGATAATTAATTTTATATTATAGAAATGACTAATCTGATGTTTTTCTCTTCTTTCTCTTATCCTTAGCAAAATAAATTTCTACGTATGTCTCCATTAATATTGCACTCTAATATATTAAAATTTAAATTGTTGTGGAAATCTGTCTTATTTTCTACATTTTAGTCTCACTTTTTCTATAAACATTTGCATATATTTATTTTTTAAGTAATATGTTAGATTTTTTTTACGCTACTAATGTATAAAAATTAAACTATATGTAGGAATATATTATAGAGTAAAAAAGGAGAAGAAGAAATGCTCACAGATTTTGTCACCAACTCTGAAAACTCTACCAGAGGACCAAGAAGCAACATCAGAAGATGGGTCCCACCCTCTATCCTCTCCGACCACATGGTGCACTTGATCATCAGCTCCGGCCACCGTCGCCGCCGTGAGAAGAATCGCCGCCACCGCCACAACCAGTAACTTTTTTGCACCCATTTCCGTTAGTAGTAACAAATAGTACTAAGCTTGAGAACAAAGCAAAGGCAAAGCTATAAGCTTTTATCACTCTCAAGAAAGAGAGAGAAATAAACAAATGTTATTTTTGAGTTAAGAGAAGTGTGGGGCTTTGGGAATATAACCTTGTGCCCAAGAGAACGGGGTATTATCACTTTTAGCCCGCGCAAAAAATTATTTACATTCGACAGCCGAAAAAGTGTATAAAATTCGTATATATATATATATAATATACTTTTTTCGGCTATTATTTTGAGAGTAACTATACACTATCATTTTTCCTAAGGGAGTTATTTCCCTCTAAGGTAGATGGGTTGGGTGATTTAACATTAGGCGTAGGGTCGGGATTTAGGATTTAAACTTAATACGTTCAACTTTAAATATTTTTAGTGCTCAACATATCAAATTTTTGAATGTGGAGAGAGTATGATTTAAGATTTAAATTTGATACGTTTAACTTATATAATATTTTTAGTTCTGAACTTATTATACTTTTGAAATAGAAATTTAAAAATCAATTTTTTGGGTTTAATTTAGTAATCAGTGAATGTGACGCATAAATAAGATTTCTCTATCCTTAACATAATTTTCGTATTAGAGTCCTGAGAACAATTTCCTGGTAGAGAGCGTCTTCCTTTCTAATTGGCCCTACGATTTGCTCTGTACGATATGAAATTCGAACTAGTCGAACACAAACCAACGATTCAGTAAAATCTCGTTAGTGGAATCTAGGGATGATAGTGTGTACGCAGACCTTATCCCTATCCCGAGGGAATAGAGAGACTATTTTCGAACTAGTCGAACCAGTAAATATTAAATTCTGAATAATTAAATAAAAAATAAAATTTTAATAATTTCATATATATATTTATATTACATATCGAAATTACTTCTTCACTTAAACTTATTGTTCAAAATATCCATCAACCTCTATAGGTTGAGGGTAAGTGAGGGTTTCGTGGTAGTTTCCTCAGAAATAGGACATACTACAAATAGAAGTGCAAGTAAGTGACTGGTTGGTAAGAGAATTACATTTCAATTATTTTCATTTTTTTGGCTGTATTTTTATCAGTTTGCCACATGCTTTTTTTTTTTTTTTAAATTTTTTTTTTTAATTAATCTAACTACCCACCATTGGTAAAGATTGTTACAACTCAATAGCTTTTTCATACCTAACGTTTTAGCCCGTTTTTGTCATTAGCTTTTAGTGGTGGTAAAGGTACCACAATATCCGGGGCGGCTCAATAAGTTTGGTGGCCTAAAGCCAAACTTTAATGTGAGGCCCTTTTAAAAATATCATATATGTTTTTAGTTAAAGTAGATTTTTTAGCTTTTTGAGAATAAAATTACTTAAATTTTTTCGCATAAACCATTTTATCTCTCATGTGCAGTATGATCTTAAGTAATAGAACATGATTCAAGAAGTTGATAACTTTGTATTAAAAGAATTTTTTGATGTTTCAATATACTTGTTGCAATGATGAAAACCTGAGGAAAAAATAGAGTTTAAAACATATTTTCTAATGATTAATGTAATCCTTTTTTTTATATAAAATATTTTACTTTTCTACTTTGAAATACGCAATCTTTTCTTCAAAAGATTTGGGGCCTCACGAGAAGAGTTGTGGTGGGATGGATAGCATATCTCCTTCTTTAATTGGAAGTATTCGGTTTCAGTATTTGGAACGAAAAAAATCCCTTATAAGGAACGGTTCTCACTTTAATGAATTTTACACGGTACGAATTTGAATTAATCAATATCCCAAATTAAATATCGGACATCAAATAAGAATTAAGAAACAAAAATTGGGGCCCCAAAAATTCTGGGGCCTAAAGCCACCGCTTTAGTGGCTTTACCCTCTGGCCGCCCTTGACAATATCAAGAATTTGACTTAGTGGGCGTTTGGACATAAGAATTGTAAATTTTCAAAAAAAAGTGAAAAAAAATTTCAAGTGAAAATGTTATTTGAAAATTAGAGTTGTATTTTGACATAAATATAATTTTGGGTTGTTTTTGAAGTTTTGTGTGTGATCTGAGTGAAAATTTTGAAAAACAGCTTTTTGGAGTTTTTTAAATTTTCGAAAAATTCCAAAATTCATCTTCAATTGAAAATTAAAAATTTTATGGCCAAACACCGATTTCGAAAAAAAGTGTATATTTTTCATAAAAAAGTGAAAAAATACTTATGTCTAAACAGGCTAGTGTAAGAACACTCCATAGCTTTTAGAAGCAATGGTTGTAAGAACACATATTTTGAATTTGCAAGAGCTAGTGTTTTCAAAATATGTACAATATAGGCTAGGTGGGGTAAAACTTAAAAACATGGGCCATTTTTTGTTATAGTGTGAAGTCATGTGTATTTTCTTGTAATTCTTTCTTTTAAATTTTACAATTCTTATGTCCAAAAGCCCACTTATTTGTTTGTAGGAGTTTGGACAATATACTTCAACAATTAGTATTTGTAAATTGAAGCTGCGTTTAGATAGAAATTTCCCTTAAAACTAAAAGCTGATGATTTGTAAGTGAAAAATAAGTGATGTACACTCAAACGATATATAGGGTGTAATATTTGTAGTTTAAGCAAAGAAGAAGAGACAGAAAAAATTGTAAGCGAAATTAAGTATTGAGCCAAAGTGTAGGGTTTGTTACATATTGGTTTGGAGTACGAGTAATTATTGCTTTTTAATATATAGTTTTTGATAATACTCACCTCATGAGTTAGGTGCAATGTCACTATATGATGCTTATTCTTGATTTTTTCTGTGTGAGACACCATGTTATATTATTCACGCTTCAAACGTTTAGTTTTAAGTACGCAGGGATAAAATATTAAAATGCCGGCCTACATTACTTGAGAAAACGAGTAGTCTTCTTATATGATCTTTAGCAATTCCCATCTTTTAAACTTGGTTTTAGGATTGTGTTGGACAAACATCTTTTTTTTTTATATGATAATTGTGCTGATTAAAAAATTGAATCATGCAAAATATGAAAAAATTCCCCAGCCTAGGTTAGGGGGTCGTTAGACCGTAGCTTGCTGTTGAAAAACGTTACTAGGCTAGCACGGCACACGAGATATATAGCAATGACAGGAGATTGACCGGTCGGAGGTTCGAGAAAGAAAAAATAACAAATCAAATCAGAAAGAGGGTTTACCAACAAAATATTATGCAAATCTGAGAACTTTTCTTTCCCCTTTTCCTTTTTTTTTGGTTAAAATGCTTAACCTTTATTTAACCAAGAAATAATATTTACATCTGCTAGTTCTTTTTTTTTTTAACTCTAGAACTAGATTCTATCTATTACAATTCTGAACATTCTCAGCTATCATTTTCTGTTTACACATCTATCCCTCATTTTCTATACTCATTCTATACTATATTTGGATAATTCTTTAGTCTTGCTAGTTCTTTCTGCCATTTCCTTTCATTCTGTTCAGCCAGGTGCAATTCCAGAGCTATGTCTTTTATCTTCTGCCTGGCTTCTACTGCTTTTCCTTGGAATCTTCTGCTGTTCCTCTCTATCCAAACATGATACACCATGGCTGTGAATAAGAACACTCGTATTTCTCCACAGGTTCTGCTTGGATTTCTGCTTGTCAGCCATTTAATCTCATCATCCCATGTACCAATCTGATGTTTTTCATGCAGCCAATTAACCAGTGTATACCATATTGTTTTGGCATATCTGCATCCAAACCATATGTGCTCCATTGATTCTTCCTCATTTGTATCACATAGTACACATTCAGTGTCAACTATATTGCCCCATCTTCTTAGTCTGTCCACTGTGGCTAGTTTTCTGTGAGCTGCTAACCAAAGTATGAAGCTACGCTTTGGTATTGCTTTCGATCCTGCTGTAATCTTCTTCCACCAGACCTTCTGGAACTGAGGCCTCATTGCAATATATAGCTTTTTGATGCTAAACTTACCATTTCTTTGGTATTGCCCCAGCTCATTTCTTGAGTGTTTTTCCAGAAACCATTGCCTAGTATCAAAAACTTTTTTCACTATCCAACAGGCTTGTTTAGGAGAGTCCATGACCATCACATCTTTCTCTTTTACATAATAACTATGGACCCATTGAATCCATAGTGTATCTTTCTTTGCACTAATGGCCCATAACAATTTGCACAATGCAGCTTTGTTCCATGCATAGATGTCCAGAATATTTAATCCTGCTGCTGACACTGGCATACATATTGTGTCCCATGCTACCAATGCTCTCCTTGAAAGATCACTTTTCCCTGTCCACAAAAAGGTTCTGCATACAGTAACAATCATCTTGAGTATCTTCTTTGGCAACAGAAATACTTGTGCCCAGTATGTTTGCATCTCAAATATCACACTCTTCAGTAATTGGAGCCTTCCACTATATGATAACCACTTTGTTGTCCAACAGTTTATCCTTGCTGTTATCTTTTCTATCAAGGGCATACACTGCTGCACTGACAGCTTTTTTGAGGAAAGTGGAACACCAAGATATCGAAATGGTAATTCTCCTAGAGTGAACTGCATCTCATTCAGTATCCTCTCCTTGAATTCCTTTGTAACACCTGCAATGTATAGGGCACTTTTCTCTAGATTGGCCTTCAACCCTGATACCTCTGAGAAGTGGTTGAAACTTTCCAGCATCAATTTGATAGACACTTCATCTGCTCTTGAACAAAGAATTAAATCATCTGCAAAACAAATGTGAGTAATATTATTCCTGGAACACCTTGGATGATGATTGAAGTCTGGATTGTCTTTTAACTTCTTTAGAGCTCTGTTCAGGTACTCCATCACAAGCACAAAAAGGTAAGGAGACATTGGGTCTCCTTGCCTTAGCCCTTTCTTCCCTTGGAATCTGTTTGTTAACCCTCCATTTAGGATCAAAGAATAACTAACAGTAGTTACACATACCATAATCAGCTCCACAAACTTCACAGGCATACCATACTCTATCAATATCATTCTAAGAAAAGGCCATTCAACTGAGTCATAGGCTTTCCCGATATCTATCTTGATACAGCATCTTGGTGACACTCCCTTCTTATTGTACCCTTTTACCATCTCATGTGCTATGATCACATTGTCCAGTATATTCCTTCCTTCAATAAAAGCTGACTGTGATTCTCCTACAATTGAGTCTACCACCAGTTTCAATTTTGTTGTGATGATTCTTGATATGATCTTGTATATAGTTGTGCAGCATGCAATAGGTCTAAACTCTTTGACTGAGTTTAGCTTGGCTACTTTTGGGATCAGTGTTAATGTTGTACAATTAACACTCTTCAATAGCTTCCCATTGCTAAAGAATTCTAGTACAGCTGCTCTGACCTCATCCCCAATTGTAGACCAGTATTCCTTACAAAAATCTGCAGTAAAACCATCTTTCCCTGGTGCTTTGTCATTTGGTAACTCCTTCACAGCTTTATCAACATCTTCTCTTGTTATTTTACAACTCAACATCTTCTGTTGCTCCTTTGTGAGACAGTGTCCATTCCTAGCTATGTCCAGCTCAATGCATGGTAGTTCAGCTGCTGCATGGCCCAGTAAGTTCTGAAAGAAGCTTTTGAACTCATCTTCAATCTGCTTTGGTTCTGTTACTCTTTCTCCCTGTTCATTACAAATGGAAGCAATTCTGTTTCTAGCCTGTCTGTTCTTTAGCTGAGCATGAAAAAATTTGGAATTTCTGTCACCTGCTTTTATCCACACTGCTCTAGATTTTTGTCTTAACACTTGTTCATATATTCCCTCCCATTTCTCTGCTTGCATTATCATTTCCTTTTCCTGTTCAATTAGCTGCTGATTCAGAGGATCATTGTCAATCTGTTTTTGGATATTCTGCAACTCCATTCTGATTTTCTCCACCTTCTTTTCTAATGAGTTCATCTCTTTATTCATCAGCTTTGCTCTGTCCTGTATTCTTTGTAGTTTGGTCCATATGGAATGCATAGTATGCCCTTCAATTCTTTGGTTCCATATCTCTTGCACACTCTCTTGAAATTTCTTTTGGTTTATCAGTACATTATATAGTCTAAAAGGTTTTTTCAAGTAACTTCGTTTCACCTCAGTAATTATTTCAATAGGAGAGTGGTCTGAAACACCTGGTACCTTATAAACTGCTTCTAGACTACTATATTTAGTAAACCAAGATGCATTTCCAAACACCCAATCAATGTTACTGTATATTCTTTCTCTAGCATCTCTTTTGTTGCACCACGACCACTGACACCCCTTTTCTATTCAATTTCCCCACTCCAATATCCTTTATACAATTCTGAAAATCTACTATCTCATTTTGATGTATAGGCTGACCATTTATTCTATCATTGACAGATAGAACACTGTTAAAGTCTCCTATCACCAACCAAGACTCATGCATATTACTATAAATCATCCTTAGTTGATCCCATAGTTCCTTCCTTTCATGTAACTTGTTCTTGCCATACACAAATGTAATACAACATTCAAATTGGGAGTCCTTATCCTTCACTTGACAATGGATCACTTGAGTAGTGACCATCAGGATGTTGACCTGCACCTTAGCATCTTTCCAGAATAACCATAGTCTATCAATAGGATTTATCTGTTCATCTGAAAATATCTGCCAGTCATTTCCAAACTTCCTTTTAACTTTACTAACACTCCTAGGCTTTATCTTTGTCTCAAGGCAGCCTAGTAGAGTAATTTTATTTTTCAGCAGATAGGCCTTGAGTTCTCTCTGCTTGTAGGGCTTATTCAGCCCTCTTATATTCCATGCACTTATTATCATGGGGGATTTTCTTCATTGAGGTCAATCCCTTCAGCCCTTCTAACAGTGCTGCTAGGCTCTTGTATTCTCAATGTACTGTATCTGTTAGTCATTAACAGCTTTTCTATTTCATGACCATTCAGTACTTTTTTGTTGCTTGCCTTCATCTTTTGCTTTCCTTTAGATCTTTGCTGTGGCTGAAATGTCTCCTCTTGAGTTTCACTGTTCTGACTTTCTTGTTGTTCCTTCCCCTGATTAGTCATCTCCTTATCCTGTGATATTGCTTTTTCCTGCACCTTTTGTTCCTGCACCTTTGTTGTTCCTCCTTGCTCCACTGTGGTTTTTACTTTCCATTGCATCTTCTTTTGTTGCTTCATCCCAGCTTGTCTATTCTGTTTCTCTTCTCTGTATTTTTGTTTCTCACTTGGGGCTTTTTCACAATTGACTTCATGTTTGCCTATTTGGAAGCAAGCATCACAGAAGTCTGGTTTCCATTCATACTCTAGTACTTGTTCCCTGTATATACCCTCTTCCTCTTCAATTACCAATACATTTGGCAACTCCTGTGATATATCCATTTCAATCAACATCCTAGCAAAAGAAATTCTTTCACCTTCTTCATTTAGCCTATCAGAGCATATAGGTTTCCCAATACAGCTTGCTATTCGACCTAAATTTTCCTTTGTCCAATACTCTTTTGGCAGCCCTGGGAACATCACCCAAATTGGAATGTTCATGGTTTTCTCCTTGCTCATTTGGAATTTAGGTTCCCATTGCTTCAATATCATTGGTCGATTATTAAAAGTATATGGTCCTTTCTGTATAACTAACTTCTTATCATCTTCCGATTCAAATTTGAAAACAAAATATCCATCATCATGTAGGAAAACTTGTGGAGTTGCTACAAAGTTCCACACACCATACACAAACTTAAGCATATCTTTAAACGATGGATTTCCTCCCAATACATACCCAATTAGCGATGCCTGCCATTTCTGAATTTGCTCCTTGACTTCAAATACATACCCAATTAGCGATGCCTGCCATTTCTGAATTTGCTCCTTGACTTCAATTTGATTCAATCTAACCATCTTCACTCCATCCTTGACAATTGGGGGGTAATACTCCAATTGCATCCCATGTCGTTGAGATCTGTTACCTTTAACCACTTCAGCTAGGTTTATCTCTGCTCCTTCCGTCTCATTTGGTGCAGGATCTGCATGAGTCTTCTCTATCGGAGCTGCCTGTGCTTGAATTGCCACCGGTTCCTCCGATTTCTTCCTCTCTTGTCCATGTATAACAGTTGGAGCACTCCCCATGCCTTTCATCCAATGGAACAGTTGCACTGAATCTAGAGCTTGGGGAATCCCCGTTTCTGGTGTAACTAGTCTGGTATCTTCATCCTCTGTCTTATCTCCCTCATCTACTGTCGATTCCTTAGCTTTGGTGTTCTTCTTCCCCTTTTCCTTTTAACCGTGGTTTCCGGGCATCGCTTTGTGAACCCGACTAGTTGTACCCACGGGGACCCGCTGTTTCAATGCGTGTACCACGGTTAGTTCCACGGGACCTTGGAGATACGGCCGGTTTGTAATGCCTCCAGTGGCCCTGCGGGGGCTCGAACTGGTGACCTGAAGAACTTTGTCCTCATGCCTTTACCAGTTGAGCTACCCCTAGGGTACCCCCTTTTCCTTTAAGATTTAACTTATGTAGTGAATTATTGCTTGATCTTAATTCTAAACATATATTTCTTACGTAATAAAGATTCTATAAGGTCTTTCTTGTTCTTGATATTTTCCAAACTATTTACTAAGGTAATACAAAAGAGTATTAATTAAATCTCTCGCAGTCCTTACATAATCAATCTGTTATTTGAGCATTAAAGAGCTAGGTGGATGTAATAATACTCCAATTTAAAAACAAGCTTACTTCATTTATTATATTGAAGTATTTAATTGGCGAGCTTTTTGGTACTCTGCCGAATAAATAATAGGTCCCCGCAGTCTAAGCCGTGGTCCATTTTGATTTTGTTGGTAGTAAATGTTTTATGTGTTGATGACATAGTACTAACAATAGAGGTAAAAACTTACCCGTATCCGATATTTACGCATCACACGAGCAAGCTTATGAGTTAAATCATTCATTATTTTACATTTCGTACGAGTTAATTGCACTAAACTTTGATCAAATTTTAATGTAATTATTTCATAGATCAATTTGTCAAATTTTCAGCTCACAATATTTTTTAGTAGCTTTCAAATGTTATTTTAAATATAAGAACTTTCTGCACATAAATTTTTTGTCCAAAAGTTGATCAAATAGTCCGGGAAATAAAAGGGCCGTTTGAATTAATAACTATTGGGAATCTTACCGGAACGTATCAAAGAAAGACACAATTAACCAACAACTATCCATTTTAGTCATGCTATCAAAAATAGCCCCAAATTTCGCTTGTGAAATTTTACTGGGTCGTTGTTGTTGTTGTATCAAAAATAGCCCCAAAAATTATCAATAATATACAACATTCAAAAAAAGATTTTTTTTCAATGGGTATTGTTGTGAAAACTGGAATTTCGCCTGAATCTCAGATTTTCGTGTGCTATAACTTACGCCTTCTACATGGGCCTTGGCGACAGGACCCGGATTGCCAAATAATTTGCCGGACCATAAAACGACCTAAGGAACAATAGTCACCGCCTCGTCATGACCGTTACTCAATTTTTGGCGTTTTAGGGCCATAAATCTGGAATTATGTCCTATTTATTTTAGTGTGCTATAGCACAGGCCTTCTACATGCCCTAGGGCCCGGATCGCCTAAATTTTTTCATACCGTCAAAACGGCTTAAGGAATAATAGTCACCGTCTCACCATGACCGTTATTCGTTTTTTGGCGATTTAGGGCCATAAAACTGGAATTCTGCCAGATTCTCAGATTTTCGTGTGGCCCACGTCTTTTGCATGGACCCGGATACCCAGAACCGAATCGCCTAAAATTTTGGGCCAATCCATTAAATGGCATGGTGTAGCCACTATTTAAGGTGGTATTTATTTTTTATCCAGCAATTCTAATGTTGAGCAAAAATAGCCACTGCCCTATTAAAATTAATATGAAAAGACATTTTTACCCTTTCTTCCCTTGCTTTTCTTCCCAAACCCTTGCTTCTCTCTCTCCGTGCCTTCTCCATAACTGTTGCATTATGTTGAGGTGGCGGAGCCTATCTACACAGTCATTCTAATGCACATCGCTTGTAAGCATTCATTAAAAGACAAAAGCTCTTTAACAGAACTTTTCAATATTCATGGTTCAAAAGTTAGTAACAGAACTTTGTAAGTAGGGTGTAGACCTTCTGCTCTCCTTGCATGGTTCAGTTGGAAAGCACAAAATAAAAGAAACAAAAATAATGATTTCAATTCATAGCCAAAGAATAATGTCGCAGACTCTCCCAAATTTAAATCTTTTAACTTTGATTTTCAAGTTCAAAAGTTAAGGACAGACATCAGTTACAAGTTCAAAACTTAAGGACAATAGGTCCTTAACTTTGATTTTCAAGTTCAAAAGTTAAGGACAGACAGTCCTTAACTTACAGTTAACATTCAAAAGTTAAGGACAAGCAGTGCTTAACTTACAGTTACAAGTTCAAAAGTTAAGGACAGACAGTCCTTAACTTACAGTTACAAGTTCAAAAGTTAAGGACAGACAGTCCTTAACTTACAGTTACATGTTCAAAAGTTAAGGACAAGCAAGTTCAAAAGTTAAGGACAATAGGTCCTTAACTTTGACTTACAAGTTCAAAAGTTAAGGACGCTTGGTCTTGAAGTTTGAGTTCCAAGTTCAAAAGTTAAGGACATGTAACCTTGAAGTCCTGAACTTAGAGTTCCAAGTTCAAAAGTTAAGGATATGTAGTCCTGAACTTAGAGTTACAGGTTAAAAAGTTAAGAACATGTAGTCTTGAAGTCCTGAACTTATAGTTTCAAGTTCAAAAGTTAAGGACATGTAGTCCTGAAGTTAAGGACATGAGCAGAAGGGTATTATCATCCGAGCAGTTAAAGTTTATTAAACCAGTGGCTAAAGACTAAAGACATTCAAAACACTGGCTTTAAAATAAAGACATGAGCTGTTAGTGGCTATTTGTGCACATCGCCCCAAAGTAGGAGGTGTTAGAAGTTTCAGAAAAGAATTCTGTTTATGGTTTGTGGGGAGCTAGAAGAAGGTATATATATTACTTTATAAGTATGTAATAAAGTGAATGTTCGAAACTCCAAATTGGTTGGTTAGACTTAGGTTGCCACTCTTTTTTTCTCTAATAATTATAAAAAGATTGCATTGGTATTTTTTTTCTCCAACCCAATACCATTTCTTACACCATTTTGGTGTGTGAATGTGACGACCCAAAGGGTCATCACCTGTTTCCTCATTCATTCTGTGCTTCCGAGGCCTTGAAAACCTCATTTTTGCTGGCCTCGATTTGCGTGCGCAGTCCGGGCGCGTAGCCGGAAAAGCTTTTATGCTGAAATATGTGAATTCTGTGAAAAATTTGAAGAATTTTGATATTAATATGTTTAAGGTTGACTTCGGTCAACATTTTTGGTAAACGGACCCGGACTCGAGATTGGACGGTCCCGGAAGGTCCGTAGAAAAATATGGGACTCGGGCATGTGCTCGGAGTCGAATTCCGAGGTCTAGAGCCCGAGAAATGAATTTTTCTGTGAAATTATTTTTTTGAAATTATTAAGAAAAATAAAAATGAAAATTGATTAAAAGACTGTGGTATCGGGCTCGTATTTTTGGTTCCGACGCCCGTACAAGTCTTAAATATGTGTTAAGCGCTTTCTGTAAAGTTTGGTCGAAATCGGACGTCGTTTGACGTGTTTCGGACCTAAATATATAAAGTTTGAAGTTTATGAAGTTTGAAAGGAAAATGATGATTTTGAGGCTTGATCCAATGATTTTGAGGTTATTTTGGCGATTTGATCGCTCGAGTAAGTTCGTAAGATGTTATTGAGTTAGGGTGTGTGATTGGTTAGGAGCCCCGAGGGCTCGGGAGTGTTTTCGGAGGTGTTCGGGGTGGTTTTGGACTTAGGATGATATCAGATTTTCTGCAATTTTTACACAGGGATTTCCTTCTTCGCGATCGCGCTCTTCCCCACGCGATCGCATAGCACTGAGTCGTCTTCCTTCACGATCGCGTCTTGAACCACGCGATCGCGTAAGCCAAGTCCTTGGACCCCCAGTAGTTCTTCTACGCGATCGCGTAACCCTCCACGCGATCGCGATGACCAGTCAGTGGTACCCTTCGCGATCGCATCCCTATTTCCGCGATCGCGTAGGGCAATTTTGCCCATCGAATTTTTAAGTTAAAAACAGAACAGTAGCACGGGATTTTTCATAAAAACGCCCGAAACCCTTTCTTCTCCAAGCACTTAGGCGTCCATTGAAGCTCCCTTTCATCAAAACTTCTTGGGTAAGCATTGTTCAACTTGTTTCCTTCAATTTCCTTCATTAATTAGTGAATTCCTAGCCCTAAAAACATGAAATCAAGGTAGAAATTATGGGTTTTGGGTAGTGTTAGGGTTTTGAGATTTTTGGGTGATTCAATCTCAATTTGGGGTCGAATCTTAAAACAAATTATATGTTTGCACTCGTGGGGTTATGGTTGATCGGGTTTTGGTCCGAGCCTAGAGTTTGGACCATGTGGGCCCGGTGTCTAATTTTGGTATTTTTGGGAATAGTACTAGAAAATTCATATCTAGGCTATGAGAAGTTGCCATTGAGTCTGTATTGATATTGTTGAATTAATTATGCCTAGATATTACTGTATTGGAGGTGGAATCACGAGGTAAAGCGATAGTTGAGGATTAAGTGGATTTCAAGGCTTTGAGGTAAGTGTTTGGTTTAACCATAGCTTGAGGGAATAGGAGTTGAGTCTTGTTGCTAATTGCTATGTCATCGAGTACGATGTATAGGCATGGTGACGAGTATCTATACATTGGTGTCTAGCATGACCGTGAGTCTTATAATGTGATTATCATGATTTGGTTGTGAACTCCGTGTTTATTGGAGGATTTCTATATGTTGTGAATAACATGTGAACGGTAATAGGATCATTGGATTCCTGGAGCATTGGCTCGAATTGTGATACAAATATTGGAAGTATACGAAATGACTTGATTCTTTGGAGCGTTGGCTCAAAATAGTAAAGTGAATTATAAGATAAGGAAAGTAAGAAAGAGAAAGCGTTGTTGATTATTCCCTTGTCGGGACGTTTGGTTGAACTTGTTGGATTCTTTCCCTTGCCGGGAAGGTTGTCAAATATTTGCTTATTTTATGCCCCTTAATTGTGACTATTGTTTGGGAAGTCAGACTGTTAAATGATATTGAGGATCGGGTTGCGTGCCGCAACAATGATGTTGAGGATCGGGTTGCGCGCCGCAACAATAATATATGAGGATCGGGTTGCGCGCCGCAACAATGATGTATGATAAGTGATATGGGTCGGGTTGCACGCCGCAATAATGATATTGTGGAGCGGGTTGCACGCCGCAACAATTATTGAGGCTATGTGTTTACATTTGAGTATTGATTCCTTGTTCACTGTGAACCTAAGTTGCTTTAGTTGTTACTCTGGATTATTGTTATTATTGTAACTCCCCATAGCATGTTTCCCCTCCCATGTTGGTAATTGCTTTGTATTCGATTTCCGCTGTATATCTATCACTGCGCAGGTTTAGGTGGTGTCCAGTCTAGCCTCGTCACTACTTCGCCGGGGTTAGGCTAGACACTTACCAGCACATGGGGTCGGTTGTGCTGATGCTACACTTCTGTGCATTTTTGCACAAGTCCAGGTTTTTAGGAACAGCAGCAGCAGTAGTTCGGAAGCAGGCGATTCATATTCACGAGACTGAGGTAGCCTTGCAGGCGTCCGCAGGCCCGGCGTCTCTTCTCATTGTTTTCTTTTAGACTGTTGCCCCCTTGTTTCGAGATAGACAGCTGTTATATTTCTTTTAGACCTTTGTATTTAGTTTATTCTTAGTGGTTCGTGAGTAATGTGACACCAAATCTTGGGTAGAGGTTGTTTTTGACTATTCCGCGTTTTAAATTCATCATTTTAAGACAGACTTCCGCTATTGTTCTTATTAGACTTTATGTTCTATATTGATGTTATAAACTGTTAAAGATAATTGCTAGTGATGGAAAGGTAATTAAGTTTGCTTGCCTAGCTACCACGAGTAGGCGCCATCACGACTCTGATGGTGGGAAATCCGGGTCGTGACAGCGTACCACCCGCTCCCATTTCATCAATCACTTGTGGTAGGCGTACCCACCGCTCCCATTTCATCAATCTTGTGGTAGGCGTACCACCCGCTCCAATTTCATCAATCTTGTGGTAGGCGTACCACCCGCTCCCATTTCATCAATCTTGTGGTAGGCGTACCACCCGCTCCCATTTCATCAATCTTACACAACATAACANCATAACAAAATAATCCCGGCTAGGGGACAACAATATAATAACTTTCCTGCAAGGGAACAACGATATAATATCTTCCCGGCAAGGGAACAGCAATATAATAACTTCCCGGCAAGGGAACAAAATATCAAATCAAATGTCCCGGCAAGGGAGAGTCAGCTAAAACCAATCTTATGCAACTCCTACTTGACCCAATTAATACCAATACTCAGTCATAACTAAAGTCCACGGAAATAAACTAAATCCTTGCTCAGTATCGAGAATCATCAATCAAGCTTTCATAGAATCCATTAAGAATACAAGAATTATCAATTTAAGACCCACGGTCATGCTCGACATCAACGTATAGATACTCGTCACCATGCCTATACGTCGTACTCGACACAAACAAATAGCAAATAAGACTCAACTCCTAATCCCTCAAGCTAAGGTTAGACCGAACACTTACCTCGATGCTTTGAATTCAACTCAAGTCTCAATTATGGCTTTACCCCTCGATTCCGCCACCAATTCGCTCGTATCTAATCACAAATTACTTAATTACATTAATAAACACTTAAAGAATCGATTTGAATGCATAAAAAAGAATTTCCCAAAGTTTTGCCCAAAAATTCCAAAATCGCCCCCAGCCCACGTGGTCAAAACCCGAGGTTCGAACCAAAACCCGGTTACCCATTCCCCCACGAACCCAAATATATGATTTATTTTGAAATCGGACCTCAAATCGAGGTCCAAACACCCAATTTTAGAAAAACCTAGGTTCTACCCAAAACCCCCAATTTCACCCATGAAAATCATTGATTTTAAGTTGAAAACATGTTAAATGATGTTAATGATTGAAAGAAATGAGTAAAAATTGACTTACAAATGATTTGGAAGGAAGCTTGTTCTTGCAAAATTGCCCAAGGAGTTTGTGTTTTGAAAGAATGTTGAAAATGGTTCAAAATTCGGCTAAGTGTAAAATATGCAGGTTGCAGGTATGGGATTTGCGAACTGGACCTGCTAATGTGGGAATTGCGAAGCAGGGTTCGCATTTGTGAACCCTTCCTATTTTCCCAGGTCTCGCATTTGCGAAGGAAAAGTCGCATTTGCGACCTGCCCATTTTCGCATTTGCGAACAAAGAGATCGCATTTGCGATCAGCAAGCCCAATCCCTGTTCTCGCAATTGCGATGCAAGAGCTCGCATTTGCGGGATCTCCTTCGCAAATGCAAAGATCACAGAGCTGAACATACCAGATTTTTCACAAGGTCAAAAACGCACTCACGGCCTATCCAAAATTCACCCGAGCCCTCGGGGCTCCAAACCAAATATACACACAATCTCAAAAACATCCTACAGACTTATCCGTGCGATCAAATCGCCAAAATAACATCATATACAACGAATTACGCCTCAAAATCCATGATTTCTTCCAAATTTCATAAAATATCAAATTTTCCATTTTAAGTCCGGAACACGTCAAACGACGTCCGTTTTCAACCAAACTTTACAGAAAGTGCTTAAACCACATATAAGACCTGTACCGGGCGCCGGAACCAAAATACGGGCCCGATGCCATCACGTTCTAATCAATTTTCATTTCCAATTTCATTAAATATTTTTCAGAAAACAAGTTTACTCAAAAATTCATTTCTCGGGCTTGGGACCTCGGAATTCGATTCCGGGCATACGCCCAAGTCCCATATTTTCCTATGGACCCTCCGGGACCGTCAAATCACGAGTCCGGGTCCGTTTATCCAAAATATTGACCGAAGTCAAAATTATTCATTTTAATATCAAAACTTAGCATGTTTCACAGAATTTCATATTTAGACTTTCCGGCTACGCGCCCGGACTGCGCACGCAAATCGAGGCGACCCTAAATGAGGTTTTCAAGGCCTCGGAAGCACAGAATGAATAAGAAAACAAGTGATGACCCTTTGGGTCATCACATTCTCCACCTCTAAAATAACCGTTCGTCCTCGAACGGACAAAAGAAAAAAGTACCTGAGTCGGGAAAAAGATGAGGATAACGGCTCCGCATATTGGACTCGGACTCCCAGGTCGATGCCTCAGGAGGCTGACCTCTCCACTGAACACGAACAGAAGGAAAACTCTTGGATCTCAACTGACGAACCTGCCGGTCTAGAATAGCTACCGGCTCCTCCTCATAAGACAAATCCTTGTCCAACTGGACAGTGCTGGAATCTAACACGTGGGATGGATTGCCGTGATACCTCGGCAGCATGGACACATGAAACACTGGATGCACGGCAGATAAGCTCGGTGGCAAAGCAAGTCTATAAGCCACCTCTCCCACTCGATCAAGAATCTCAAACGGGCCAATGAACCTGTGACGACCCAAAGGGTCATCACCTATTTTCTTATTCATTCCGTGCTTCCCAGGCCTCGAAAACCTTATTTAAGGTTGCCTCGATTTGCGTGCGCAGTCCGGGGCACGTAGCCCGAAAGCTTAAATATGAATTATGTGTGAAAAACGCTAAATTTTGATATTAATATGAATATATTTGACTTCGGTCAACATTTTGGGTAAACGGACCCGGACCCGTGATTTGACGGTCCTGGAGGGTCCGTAGAAAAATATGGGACTCGGGCATATGCCCGGAGTCGAATTCCGAGGTCTAGAGCCCCAGTAATGAATTTTTTAGTTAAATTGTTTTTCTGAAATTATTAAGGAAATTGGAAATGAAATTTGATTAAAATACTGTGGTATCGGGCTCGTATTTTGGTTCCGATGCCCGGTACAAGTCTTATATATGGTTTAAGCGCTTTTTGTAAAATTTGGTTGAAGTTGGACGTCGTTTGACGTGTTTCGGACTTAAAATAAAAATTTGATGCTTTATGAAAATTTCAAAGAAAAACATGAGTTTTGAGGCTTGATTCGATGTATATGATATTATTTTGGCGATTTGATCGCACGGATAAGTCTGTAGGATGTTATTGAGGTTGTATGCATATTTGGTTTGGAACCCCGAGGGCTCGGGTGAGTTTTGGATAGGCCACGCATTGCATTTTTGAACTAGTAAAGATCTGGTATTTTGGCTTCTGTGATTTTCGCAAATGCGAAGAGGAGACTCGCAATTGCGAGCTCGCAAATGCGAGCTTTGAGTCGCAATTGCGAAGTCTGGGGACTGGGCATAGGATCGCAAATGCGATTCATTTGCTCGCAAATGCGAACATGGGAATTCCGGGCACTGGTCGCAAATGCGATCATGGTGCTTGCAAATGCGGAGGGTGTTTGATCGCAAATGCGATCATCTTNGCGGAGGTTTTTTCGCTAATGCGAAACCAGCCTAAGCAAGCCAAGGTTCGCAAATGCGAAGCCAGGCGTCGCAAATGCGACGGCCACTGGTTCGCAAATGCGAGACCATTTTTGCAAATGCGAAGGTCCCTTGGCCAGCCTCAGTTCGCAAATGCGAACAGTAGTGTCGCATTTCCCAAGCCTGCAGGGTTCGCAATTGCGTACCCAAATTCGCATTTCCCATATCTGCAACCTGCATTTTTCATACTTAGACGAATTTCAAGTCACTTTTCACCATTCTTTCAAAACCCAAACACCATAGGCGATTTTTCAAGAACAAACTTCATCCCAAATCATTTGTAAGTCAATTTTTACTCAATTCTTTCAATCTTTAACATCATTTAACATGTTTTCCACTTAAAATCAAGGATTTTCATGGGTGAAATTGGTGTTTTTGGGTAGAACCTAGGTTTTCTAAAAATTGGGGATTTGGACCTCGATTTGAGGTCCGATTTCAAAACAAATTACATATTTGAGTTCGTGGGGGAATGGGTAACCTGGTTTTGGTTCGAACCTCGGGTTTTGACCACGTGGGCCCGGGGGCGATTTTGGAATTTTTGGGAAAAACTTGGGAAATTCATTTTTATCCATTCAAATTGATTCATTTAGTGTTTATTAAAGTAATTGAGCAATTTGTGACTAGATTCGAGCAAATTGGAGGTGGAATCGCGGGGTAAAGCGATTGTTGAGGATTGAGTGGAATTCAAGGCTTTGAGATAAGTGTTTGGTTTAACCCAAGCTTGAGGGAATAGGAGTTAAGTTTTATTTGTAACTTGCAAAATTGTCGAGTACGATGTATAGGCATGGTGACGAGTATCTATACATTGGTGTCTAGCATGACCGTGAGTCCTTATTT